>NC_056737.1:864291043-864466043 GCF_019279795.1 Protopterus annectens | reverse complement strand
AGGAATCTGTCATGGAAGATATGGACTTAGGTGGAGATGTGGGGGACCCTTCCCCTTCATCTATCTCCTTGGAGGGATCCTACAACTTCCTAAAAGAGAGGTGGATTGGTCCTCCAAATACCCCTTCCCAAGAGGTGCCTTTTTCTGGAAGCTTTCTGAGCTGGCCTGGCTATGTCATGGTAGTCCATCTGGCTGATGAGTTGATTGATCTCATCTCACATCGAGCATGGAAGGATCTGGATACAACAGAACATGTATTTAAAAAGTCAGATAAGTTTTTAGGGCCCAGTGGAGCAAGAGATTCCCTATAGATGCCATTTTGGTGGTGGCAGCCACTAAGAGAGAGCTTGCAGAACAGCGCTAGTCTGTCTATACCCATAAGAGTCCAGGCCCCTGGACAAATTTGGTAAATGCATTTATGCCTCGGCAAACTTTGCTCTTTGGTCGCTGAACTATTTGATAAATTGCTGTAAGTTACAAAGGGATTTGATCAAGGAGTTTTCCAAATCTGTTTCATGGTCCATATTTGTGGAGGACCAGAAGATGGTTTCTTCAAAACTGGCCACCTTTCAGTCCTTCTCCAGTGCATCAGTGAGGTTTATCTTTAGGTCTGTGGGCTCAGGCATTGTGTTCAGGAGGCATGCTTGGATGCACTAGTGTGATGTTACAGAGCCCTTTAACTCTTCATCAGTGCTCCTTGTGATGAATCATCTTTATTCATCCCCAAAATTAAGGAAACTATCTCCAGAAGTGAGCTAGATGGAAAGACCCTGTCTGCCATTGGGATCCGTTTTTCTTCTCAGAGATCCTTCTCCAGGAATCAACAAGGTAGTAAAAAGATATAGTTTTGCAAGTCCCAAGGACCTTTTCAGGAATCACGAGAAGATAGTTCTTCTCGGGGCAAAGAAAGATGATCTCTAATAGAAGACACTGTCCTCATGGCAGAGATGGCTTACAAAACTAGGGCTTCAGATATACTTTCTCTGATGGACCTTACCAGTGCTCCAGAAGGGTTACCCGATTGCTGCACTTTTGAGGCAGTCATGGTTTCTGATCTCTGCTCCTGGAAGTCTGAGCATCCATCACAAAAGATACTAGAGTACAGAAAATCATATCCAGAGGTTATTTCATACCATTTTTCAAATTCTTCCAACAAAAACGAAAAATATCCCTGATGCTCCATTTAATCAGAGGGAGGCTGCAGCCTTGGAAATAGAAAATCTGCTGGAAAAAAGCCATCCAGAATGTCTCCCCAGACCAACAAGGATCTGAACTTACTCGAGATTCTTTAGTGCCCAATAAGATGGGACTTGAGACCAGTTTTGTATCTCAGCAGACTCGACCAGTGTCTTAAATACTCGAAGTTCTGGATCACAGTTCAGTTCATTTTATATCTACTACAAAACGATGACTGGATGTGCTCGATAGATCTTCAAGATGTGTACTGTCATATCAAAATGAACAGGTGCTCCAGAAGTTACCTGCTATTCTGGCTGGGAGCCCGCCATTACCAGTTCACATTACTGCCCTTTGGCCTCACCACAACCCCCAGGATGTTCACTAAATGTATGGCAGCGGTAGCAGCTCACCTGAGACTACTGGGATTCCAGATGTTTCCATATCTAGATGACTGGCTCCTGACTTGCCCCATCCAGGCATCTGTTGATTCAAGCAAGGGATTAATTGCTCCAGTTATGTAGTCATTTGGGCAGCACAGTCAATTATACCAAATCACAGCTTACCCCTACTCAGACCCTGGAGTTCATAGGTGCTTGTCTAGACACGGCCAACCAGATAGCTTCACTTCCTCTAACAAGGGTTAGTACTCTCAGGTCATATCTAGACCTACAAGCATTAGGATTGATGGCTGCAGTGTAATTTTAACCAGGTATCATATGTGCATCCTAAAATGTACCGTTTCAGTACAGTGATCTATTCACCGGCATCCTCCAAGCACCGCAGTCAGGATTTCCAGAGTTTGCAAATGATACCTTCTTTGGTGACTTCATTCAGAAAAAGTTTCTCAGGGTTGTCCTTCATTCTCCTTCAGCCAGTGACCATAGTCACCACAGACACCTCCCAAATTTAGTGGGTGGGGCATTTCTTGGGAAGGGGCAGTCCAAGGTGCACACTCCCCAGAAAAGGTCAGTTTGCACACCAGTGTCCTGGAAATGAGAGCTGTCCCACTAGCATTGGAGGCTTTTCAAGATGTTCTGCCTTCAGAGATGATTGCAATGCATATGGGCAATGTAGCAGTAATCTGGTATATCAGAAAGATGGGGGGACCATATCTTACCCATTTTATCTAGAGGCAGTGAGAGTGTGGCAATAGGCAGTGTCTTCTGGTTGCTTTCTTGTGATAACACACATACTAGAGATAATCAGTATGCTTGCAGAGACTAAGCAGGTTCATTTTAATGCCTCACAAGTGGTCTCTGAGTGGTAGAAAAGATGTTTTGTTGATGGGGCCCACTGTGCTGTGATCTTTTTGTTTCTCCCATCAACAACAAGTGCAGCAGGTTCTTTGCTCTTGTCCCTCCACAGGGGGAGTCTCCTAGAGATGCCCTAGTCCACGATTGGCCCTTGGCTCTCCTGTATGCTTACCCTCTGTTAATCCCTAATCCCCAAGTTTCTACAGAAAGCATCCTGACTGTGAGCACACTCTTTCAGCCTTGTCAGGTCTGGTTTCCCTTTCTCTGGCCTAGTCATATTTATCCACGTTGAATACTGGATCCATGTCCAGACCTTCAGTCTCAACCGACAGGGATGCACCATGGTTTCTCCAGTTCATTGATGGCTAGGTAGACCAGGGTTTCTTTCCCAGTTCAGATTTTTTTTATCCTTTCAGAAGCTTTCCACCAAGAAAATATACAAAGGTAAATCTGGGCTCTTCAAAGAGACCAGGATCTCTTTTCTGTCCATCTCAGCAGTTCTTGATTTTTTGGCCTCCATTTTTAACAATGGGGCGAGCTATTCTACTATTCAAGTTCAACTAGCGGCTATTTGAAGGTTTCATTCAAGAGAGAATTGTTCATTGGCTTCTCTAAAATTATGCAAGCCCTTCCTTAAAGGCCCCCAGTTAAGGATCCTACACCTCCCTTGGGATTTGACTATTCTCCTACAGGGTCTTACCCAACCTCTCTTTGAGCTTTTTGTCAAGATTGACATTAAGTTATCCTGGAGAAAAATGTTTCTGGTTACTATAACCTCTGCTAGACTGGTATCCGAACTCCCAAGACCTCCATACTTGATCTTCCTTAAGCATAAGGTCTCATGCACCCCCCCAAAAAAAAAGCACATTCAACGAGATCTGTAGCTGCCTCATTGGCCCTTCTGGTCAGGAGTGTCCATAGATGATATTTTTGCAGATGCCACTTTGTCCAGGGCACATACCGTTTTTGCACATTACAAGTTAGGCATACAGTCCAGGAATAGGGCAGCATTTAGTTCCATTATACTCTGAAATATCCTTCTTTGAGGACAACCCAGGGTTCATCTAGTTGGGGACTCTGTCCCATAAGTTGAAGAATGAATGAAAACGTCAGTTGCTAAAGTTATGTTTTTAACATAAAATAACCAGTGCACTGCCCATTTTCATTCTTCCTCAACTCCCACCCTCCAACCCCCTTCCCTCCTTTTTTTTTTCTTCTTTTTTTAATTTTTCCAAATCTTTTGAGTTTGTAATACCATGACTGGAATGGACACCATTCCTAAGTCAAAGTACGATTAAAGTTCATGAAATTAGTATTGTTTCAGTCTTTGATGTTAGCCAAAATGCTCTTCGCAGCACCCACAATATGCCCAGTAATGACTGCTCCTGCAGTTTGTACGGACTTTACATATATTGGTAACATATCTAAATATGATTGTAGATTCTTTTTTATAAGACCCATTGCTCCTACTACTATTGGAACTGCCTGGGTATCTTTCTTCCACACTGCTGTCATTTCTGCCTGCAAATCATGATATTTTGACTTTGTGTGTGTCTCTGTGCTCAAGACACTATAGTCACTGGCTGTAGTGATTTCATTGATCAGTGCTACTTTTGCCTTTTTTTCATGAACCAAAGGTCCAGGTTCCCCTTTTCCAAGCAGTCTTAGACAGCCTCCTCTCACAAGGGAGTATCCAACCTGTCTCTGTCTGAAAAGGAAAGGGCTTTTACTCCACACTTTTCCTAGTCCGAAGGAAAGATGGCCCATGGAGACCCATCTTGGATCTCTCTCACCTCAACCTTTTTCTACAAGTACCCACTTTTTGCATACTTACACTCCGACTCTCTTCCCCCTGCTAATGCCTCAGGCATTTCTGGCCACTTTGGACATCAAAGATGCATATTTACATATTACCTTAAGGCCCAACTACAGGAACTGTTTATGATTCTCTGTGGGTTCCTCACATTTTCAGTTCTCTGCTTTGCCCTTTGGACTATCTACTGCTCCAAGGGTATTCACCAAGTGTCTGGCTCCAGTGGTAGCCTATTGCAGGATCCAAGGGATTCCAATTTTTCTGATCCAGGCAGGTTGCTCCACTTCCCTTCGCATCCATTTCCAAAAAGTTATCTCTGTCCTACAGTCTATAGGGTTCAACATCAGTTTCCCAAAGTCCAAACTAAACCCCTCCCAGGACCAAGTTTTCCTGTGTTGCAGCATAAGGACAGATGTTATGAGGGAGCTTCTTCCTCCCCAAAAGGTGGAAAGCCTGAGACTGTACTTGTCTGTCCTCCACACCACTACTATGACAGCGAGACAATATCCGACTCCTAGGACATATGGCCTCCACTATACCCATGTTGCTGCTGGCAAGACTCCACAGGAGGAAACATGGACCCAACACTCCCACCCCTTGGACCATAGCATTCCCTTCCTACCATGCCTAATGAAGTGATCCTTTGGTGGTTGGATCAAGTCTCTTTCAACCCCTTACCCCAGTCCAGGAGATGTGCACATTTCTCAGACTTGGATTGGGGTGCTGCTATTCATAGCTTCAAAAAGTGCAAGGCACGTGGACGGGCCCCTTCAAGCGGGAGAACATCAACATCAGAAAAATTAGGGCCTTCCTGCACATTCTGAAGCAAGGCCCCCTGAAGTTATTCACAGGCAACACTACAGTACTCTGGTATGTGAACAAACAGGTGGGAACAAAATCTTGCTTGCTATGCAGACTTGCTTTCCAGGTCTGGGACTTGGTGACCCAACATCCAGTCACCCTGCAGGCAGTCTATATTCTGTCAGCTCAGAACACTCAGGCAGACTCCTTGAGTAGGTCAATTTCCCATTCCCATGAATGGATGCTACATGGGGATGTGTTTCTGGACATAGTCCACAAGTTGGGTACCCCACAAATAGATCTATTTGCCCCCCCTCTGAACAGACAACTTCCACTGTTTTGTACCAGGGCACCCAGCCCCCTACCGAGGGCAACGGACCCCTTTTCTATCTCATGGAAGGGATGTTTCTCAATGCATTCACCCCTTCTCACTCCTGCAAAAAATTCCTGTTGAAAATTTAGCAGGACAAACCAAAAATCTTTCTGGCGACTCCCTTTTGACCAAAACAGCATTGGTTCCCCCCTCCTCCTGCATTTATCCAGGGGCAGTCATCACAACTTACCTCACAGAGTGGACCTTCTCATACAGAACAAGGGATCCCTAATCCATCCCCACTTGGAATCTCTGAACCTAACCCTGTGGGTGGTATAGAGTTTTGATCCTTTTCAGACACCTTTACACTGAGGACGTGCTTAATGTCCTGCAGGAGGCCAGGAAACCCAGTAATAGGATATCTTATTTGTACACATGGGAAAGATTCTCCATTTTGTATCTTCAAAAACAGCTAGACTCATTTCAGGGAGTTGTCCCTTTAGTGCTGTCCTACTTGTGTGAATTGTTGCAAGCAGGACTGGCATATTCTTCTGTTAAGGCCCACCTAGCTGCTATTTTGGCTTGTCTGCCACTGGACCATCCTTTCTTTCTCCATCTTCCAGTGAAGTTATTCCTTAAGGGAGTACTGCACCTCAGTCCCCCCAGAAAGCCAATCCCACTCCATGGGACCTGAACCTTTGAACCAGCATCAAAAGCCTCTCTAAAATATTGCACTTGGAAGACTGTGCTTTTGGTAACACTGAAATCAGCCAAGTGAGTGTCAGAGCTCCAGGCCCTCATGGCCATGCCACCTTTTCTAATCTTCCACAAAGATAGAGTGAACCTAAGGACCAACCCGTCCTTCATGCCTAAGGTGGTCAACGAACTATCCCTAAACCAATGTATTCACTTCCCCACTTTTTTCCCACATCCCTAGAATGACAGTGAGACAGTCCTGCATTCCCTTTTTGTTCACAGACTACTAAGCTTCAACTTTGACGAGACCTAAATCCCGTAGGAGATCGGAGCAATTGTTTGTCTCAGTCACCCCAGAACTCTGGGATAGGTGGTGACAAAACAAATTTGTTTCTGCCTGGATTTCCAGGGCCATCTCATTTTGTTACACCTACCATGGAAAACATTTACACTCAAAAATTAATGCCCACTCCACTAGAGCCATGACCTCATCTGGTGCTTTCGTCAAAGGGCTGGTCACTGCTTCCATTCTAGATGGAGCTACCTGGACATCTGTCCATACCTTCACCAAACATTACAAACTAGACCGTATTTCTAGATCTAGAGCAGGGTTTGCTAGGGCAATCCTGCATGGATTCCTGGAAAACAGTTCCATTCCACCCTCCAACTCTTCTGTTTGAGCTTTGCACTCACCCAAAGGTTGTGAATACTGCAACATGGGAATAGAAGGCCATAGGATAGTTGTGTAAAATCTTACCATAACCGTAGATGTCCTTTTCCATGTTGCAGCATTCTATCCCTCCCTCCTACCCCATATATATATATATATATATATATATATATATATATATATATATATATATATATATATTACTATTACATTTACGAGTACAGGTTCAAGTTCAACGAAAATGGGAATGTCGAACCAAAGTTAGTTGATTCCCATTTTTGCCGACCTGCATTACTGCAAGTGTGCAGTTAAGCAAATGCTACTGTGCATTTGCACATTTGTCAACAGAATTATAGCTACAGATTGCAGTACAGTGGGGATTGGGAAATTACCTTTTCCCCCACTGTAGTGTGGTCTTGGAGTTGGAATATATTATTTGCAGGGGGTGTGGAGGGTGCAGGGGGCATAGCCCCCCCCTGCAAAAATATGACATTACATGGTAGGCAGTAGTGATTTGCTTCACAGAATGTCGAAAGTGAGAATTCAAATGTGTTGGTATGTGCACTTCGACATTCTGTCCTAACTGATATGCTGAACTTCTCACATCTGATTCACGTGTGTGTGTGTTTATTTATTTTATTTTTATATGTAATGTATAGAATGCCCTTTTGGATGACACAGGACTTGTGCAGCTTTCCTGGGACTGGGGATCTGACTGGGGTGTTCAGTTTTGAGGAAAGCTACATGCAGACTTCATTTTTTGCAGTGATTAAAGCTTTTGCATGCTGGCTGGATGCTTAGGTAGCTAAGCAGAGGATAACCCAAAGGTTGTGAGTACTGCAACGTGGAAGAGAGAGACATCTGTGGTTATGGTAATCTTTTACACAACTATCCTTTCAATGCCTTTCCCTTGGGCTATCCACTGCTGAGAGTATTCATAAAGTGTCTAGCTTCTGTCATAGCCCTTTGCAGGCTACAGGGGTATCCACATTTGTTGCATATCTAGATGACTTTATCTTTGTAAAGTTTTTTTCAAAGTATCAGGAGTCTCTCCCTAGGATGGGAGATTTCTTACACAGTCTGGGATTCCAAGAGAACAGTCAAAAGTCTTTTTTTTTACTCCGTCACCCAGGATTGTGTTTCTGGTGTGCCTGCTAGACAACTCAGTCCAAGGAGCTTTTCATCCACAAAAAATAGATCTATGTTTAAATGTATTCTTTTTTTTCCACTCAAATTTTTGCACTGTGAGGGAATAACTCAGGATTCGGAGTCTCATGGCATCCATGATTCTCATGATACCTGTTGAAATACTCCACATTTGAAAGATAAAGTGGTATCGGAAGTTTCTTTGGTCCCAGCAAAATTACATCTGTTTTCAAATTCCGATTCTGAAATTAGTGGAAAGACAAATCATTTGATGGAGACTTCAAATATCCTTGAATCTAGGTCCCTCCTGCTCAAAAGCAGTCAGTCAAAACAGTCTCCTTAGACTTTGGGTAGCAGTGTCATCATAATCATCATCAACCCCCCTTCTTTCCATTTTTTCTACATGGGGTCTGGGTGTCATATTAACTGTCACCATTTCTCTCGATTCTGTGCCACACTCCTGCCTTTTTCAACATTCATACCTGACTGTCGCAGATATTCTTTCATACACACAATCCATTCACCTCTTTTCTGGATGCCCTCATTTCCTCTTGCCTTCTTATGTCTGTTCCAAATCATCTTCACCATATTGTCTTCTGCTTTTTTGCACATGTGCCCGAACCCCTGTAATCTGTTCTCTTTGATCTTTTCTGCAATTGGAACTACTTTGGCTTCTGCTGTTATGTCTTCATTTCTTTATCTGTCCCACAGTGTGCATCCTTCCACCCATCTCAGGCACTTGATTTCTAAGTTGGGAGGGTGGCCTAGTGGTTAAGGTGTTTGCCTTACAAAGACAAGGTGCAGGGTTTGAGTCTCACAAGGGATAATTGGCTAGGCTTACAATGGCTTGCAAGGGTAGTTAGCCTAGTACTAACCTATGCAAAAAAATACCTATGAAAAATCACCTCTAGCTTCCTCATCTGTTCTGCCTTTACTGCCAGTTTTCTGTACCATACAGTAGTATTAGTTGCACCACTGTTTTGTACACTTTACTTTTCAGCTTCTTTGACGTTCTGTCATAAACTACACCTGACGCTCTATGCCATTTGGATGCATACCTTCTGATTCTAGCTTTGACCGCTTCATTCAGACTTCCCTTCTCCTCAACCACCCTTCCCAGATACTTGAAGTTGTTGACCTGTTCTACTGTCTTCCCTTCTATCTGTTCTCACCTTCTTCTAATTTCCCCAATTTGGTACCATTATCACCGTCTTATCTGTAGTCCATTTTGTCCCATGTGCCTTCAGTTTTGCATTCCATTTCCCTATTCTTTGCTGAAGTTCTTGCTCAAAGTTTGCTTGTAATGCTACATTGTCTGCATACAGCAGCTTTTTTGATCTGTCCCCCCCAAACCTGGTTGCTTATGTAATCCATCACAAGTATGAACAGCAGTAGGTTAGAGCTGAACCTTGATGCACACCCACTCCCACTGGGAACCGTGAGACTGAACACTGTACATGAGTCATTGGGTCCTTGTACACAGCATGGCCCTCCACTAATCCTACCGTTGTTAATGGGACATCGAATCACCGCAGGACTGCCTAAACCAGCTTTCTTGGGAGCTTTTCCTATGCTTTCTCCAAGTCTAGGAATGCCCAGTTGGACTGTTTCCTCGTCTCTAGCTTCTTCTCAGCTATCTGTTTTACTGCAAACCTAGGATAAGCTATGCTGCATCTATATCTGAATCTGAACTGCTAATCTCCCGTCTTACTTTCTACTATTCTGTGTATCCGGTTATCAATCGCAGTCTCCAGAACTTTCATGCCACAGTCATGGATGTCCCGTTTGTTTTGTACACTGGCTTGATAATGCTTATTCTACAGTCATCTGGGATACACCTTTCTCTCCACACTGCTATAGAGTATCCTCAGGAGCCATTTCTCCCCTATCTTACCCAACATCTTTATCATATTTGCTGTGAGCTCATCTGAGCCTGCTGTTTTTTTCACTTCATTTTCCTTAATGCTCGTCTTATTACTTCCATGGTGGGGCTCCTCTTCTCTCATGTAGGCTTTGTCTGGAGCAGTACAGCTTCTGTGGGTTTTTCTTCATTCAGAAGATGCTGATTTTACCACGCTGCCTTTCCTTTTTAGGAGGAAGTTTACCTGAGCTGCATGTTGGCCAATCTTGTATGTGATTTTATGACAGTTTCTTACCGTGTGTTGGCTACTATCAAACCATTTGGCAGACAGAAGTCTAGAATGGCCTCTCCTTTTATTCCTGTTGCTGGACCCAGGCCGTACTCGTATCCTGTTCTGTCTGTCCTGACATGTACGTTCAGGTCACCAATTATCAATGTAAATTCCTGTTCTGCTTAATCTTGTAGGTCCTGCAACTTCTGCATGTACTCTTGTCTTCACTATCACAACCCTGCTATGGGGCATAGGCTGAGATTATGTATACTGTCCTATCCTTAGACTGGAATTTGATTGCCATGAGTCTGTCACTAATTCTGATGACATCCCTCACTGCCTTCTGAGGCATCTGTCTCACCACAATGCCCATAGCATTTCTAGCTTGTCCTCCTCCTGAGTAATAGACTCTGGATCCCCAGCCAAGTGGCTTTGCTGCATTGCCCTTCTGTCTTGGATGCATAGGATGTCCAGCCTCCTGTGTTACAATTATGTCATCCACTTCCAAGCTCCATCCTGTCAGTGAACCTACACTTAGTGTAGAAATTTTTAATTCATGTTTCATAGGTTGATTGGCTTTATGTCCAGCTTTCATTTAAGAGAGCTATCCCAGGTAACTCGGGCTGGGCAACTGGACACTGGCCAGCCAGTAGCTTATTGACCTAGGACTGCTGGGCTTTATGGCAGGCACACACTGGCTTAAAGGGGCATATATACTCTCCCACCATTAGCATGCATCTCTGGCATAGTTCTTGAATAGGCCAGGTCCTCCCATTTATCACCAGCAAATACTGATGCCCAGTTTGGCAACATTAATCAACATGACAATATCACATACAGCCATGTTTTACACCGTGGCTTGCCCTGCCATGGCATGCAGTCAGTGATCCATGCTCTCCTATCTTGAGGATAAAGCACACCACATTAGATGCCCAAAACAGTGGGTCTATGCAGCTTTTCCCCCTCTGAATCATCCGTGGTCCACATGACCTCTTAAAGTAGTTCAAACAAATAATCACAGTAATGTGATGCATAAGCAGGCAAAGGAAGCCAGATTTTACCCCCTGTGCAGACTAATCATGTTAGTATGGGATATAGCTTTACATTACAGTTTTGCTCTGAAAGTGTCTTAGATTCAGTCAGTGCTAAATTGCATGGCAGGCAAGCAAAGCAGGACAAAGGCAGGACATCATGACTGGAAACTGGATCAGGGGGTCTTCTAAGATTTGATCTATCTTTGGGGAATTTCACAGGTAGACCTTTTTGTCTCCACTCTAAACAATCAGCTGGCAAAATTTTGCTCCATAACTCACTGCAAGAAGGTGTGGAAGACAGAAGCCCTTTGACAGGAATGATGTTCTTCATCTCGCATTGCTGCAGTCCTTACTTATGGGTAATCCGCTGTCCTCGGTCGGCCCGAATACCAAAGTATTAGGCTGACGGTCATGGGTGCTCGGATCTGACATCAGAGCGTCAGGGTATTAAAGCGCATGACCAACGTCATATCCCCAGTCTTTTTTGCCGCATGGTCCGATGCAGAAGCAGCGTTTGCAAGTGCCGTCATGCTCTGAAATTTTCAGATTCTGAGTTTCAGACCGAAACCAAATTGGGCTAAGTACCCCGTTGGGGAATATTTTTGTTTTTTCTTGCCTCAGTTAATTCTGGATGTCAGAAAAAGTGAATAATTGTATTTCTTGTGGGAAACAGATACCGCATAGGGATTACCATTCTCTTTGTATCCCTTGTTTGGGACCTGAGCACGACGTAGTCGGGTGTCGCTTTTGTGCTAGGTTTAATAAGCGCACCATTAAACGTAGGTTAGATTGCGCTAGGCTTGTCTTCGGTAAGTGGTGTAATTATAATATGCCGTCGGATCCTCCGACGCCCGCTACCGCGAAGAAGCGCAAAGACAAATCTTTAAAGTCC
Organism: Protopterus annectens; assembly: GCF_019279795.1. NCBI lineage: Eukaryota > Metazoa > Chordata > Ceratodontiformes > Protopteridae > Protopterus > Protopterus annectens. The sequence continues at coordinate 864,454,114 of NC_056737.1, read as the reverse complement.
AGACAAGATGAGTCGTCCGTTCCGGATGCCGTCTCTTTAGAAACTACGGTGGAATCTGTGGATCCAGCCTAGGTTTCAGTTGAGTCTCAGGGGGAGGCTTTAATTTTGCAGGAAATGTGCTTTCTGGGTGTGAGACTGAATACAGCTTCCCAGATGGCCTTTTTGACCCCAGACAAGCAAAAGAACCTTACTCTTTACTTCCATCAATTGTCTCTATGGTCCAGGCTGACTGCAAGGACAGTCCTTCAAGCCTTGAGGTTCATGGCATCTTGTATTCTGGTGCTTCCCAATGCCAAACTGCATATGAGGAAGCTACAATGGTATCTCAAAAATGTATGGACACAACACTGCCAAGATCTGGACACTGTCATTCAAATAATACCTTGCATTCAAAAGGAATTTTTGTGGTGGGCTCAGGAATGTCATCTAAACAAGGGACTGTCTGTGACCCGACCAGAGGCGAGTCAGATTTTAACGACAGATGCCTCGGACAAGGCGTGGGGAGCACACCTCAATGGAAAATGGGTGCAAGACACGTGGCCTGCCAGACTTCATCATTTACATATCAACTTGAAGGAGATGTTAGCAGTCCAATTTGCATTAATTGCTTTCAAAGATTTACTTCACCCAGGGCAAGTGTTGATTCTAACAGACAACACAACTGTCATGTGGTACATCAACAAGCAAGGGGGAACCCATTTGTACCCTCTTTGCAGGCAAGCAATGATTTTGTGGGAGACTGCTCTCAGTTTACACCTCAACCTTCAGGCAAGATTTCTACCAGGAGCACAGAACTCCTTAGCAGATGTTTTGAGCAGACAGAAAGTGGATCCCCACGAGTGGAAATTGGATCCTCATGTATTTCGAAAATTGACAGTGATATGGGGAACTCCAGACATAGATCTGTTCGCTTCTCCACTAAATTTCCAGTTGCCAAAGTTTTGCACAAAAATGTTGCATCCCACAGCTTGGAAAGTGGATGCTCTGTCATTCAGTTGGAGCAATCTTCACGTCTATGCCTTTCCGCCTCTGCCTCTCCTCCCCAAGGTACTCTTGAAAGTCAGACAAGACAAGCCTTCCATGATACTAATAGCTCCAGATTGGCCTCGACAGCACTGGTACCCTCTGCTGAGGAGTTTAGTACGGGAGCCTCCATGGCCTTTGCCTTCGATTCCGCACCTTTTGTCACAGGAGGGCAATCATTTCCTCAATGTCAGGATTCAGTCCCTGCATCTAACAGCCTGGCATATTCTGTTCTAGAACCTGGAGGGTCGCAGCTTCCACAACAAGTTTTGAATGTTATTTTGGAGGCCAGAAGGCCTAGTACAAGGAAAGTTTATGCTGATAGATAAAGGAGATTTTTAATTTGGAGCAAAACAAAGGTCTTTGATGTTTCCAGGCCTGATTTAAGTGTTTCTCTTCAATATCTTACAGAATTATTAGACAAGGGTTTGTCTTTCTCCTCTATAAAAGTTCATGCTGCAGCCATTTCTGCTCACTATGACTGTGACCCTCCATTATTCTCTCATCCTTTGTTTAAGCAATTTCTTAGAGGGGCAAAGAACATAAGACCCCCACATAGAGCTCCTACTCCTGCCTGGGATCTCAATTTTGTGTTGGAAAAGCTTACTTTACCTCCTTTTGAACCTGCAGCTACTGCTGAGTTAAAGTTTTTGTCTTGGAAGACTGCTTTTTTGTTGGCCATTACGTCTGCTAGAAGGGTTTCTGAATTACAGGCTCTTATGGCAGTTGAACCCTTCCTAATTTTTCATAAGGATAGAGTATCTCTGCGTACTAATCCTACTTTTATGCCTAAAGTGGTTTCAAATGTGGCCTTGAACCAATCAATTCATTTGCCTACTTTTTATGCAGATCCCCAAAATAAAGGGGAGAAAATTTTGCACACTTTGGATATTCACAGGCAGTTGCGTTATTATTTGAGCAGGACTAAAGGGTTCAGACAGTCTCAGCAGTTGTTTGTTTCTTTTGCTTTGGGTTCTCAGGGGAAACCTGTTTCAAAACAAACTATTTCTAAGTGGATTGGCTTTTGTATTGCTTTTTGTTATTCTCATCATGGTAAGGAGATTCCGGCTGGAATCAGACCTCACTCCACTAGAGCTACTGCCACTTCTACAGCTTTTTTAAGGGGAGTAGCTACTAAAGACATTTTGGAAGCAGCTACTTGGAGTTCAGTGCATACTTTTTCTAAACATTACCACCTTCCTCTTTATTCCAAATCTAGGGCTGGATTTGCCACTGCAGTCTTACAGGGCATTTTGGCAGCTCCCAATGCTTTATGATTTTGCCAGCCTCCCTTTCCCTCTGCTTTGGGATTCTACCCATAAGTAAGGACTGCAGCAATGTGAGATGAAGAACATAGTACAGTTTTGTACCTACCATAAATGTAGATGTTCAAAGATCCACATTGCTGCAGTCCAGTTTACCCTCCCTCCTTCCCCTCTGTAGTTTGGAATGGTTGTATGGTTTGGGTAGTAGCTGTTATTTGTACATGCCTTTTGGGACGTATTCTATTTTTGGCTGTGGCCTTTCTTTTTAGGGCCTTCTGACATCTGGGGCAAGAAAAGACTGAGGATATGACGTCGGTCATGCGCTTTAATACCCTGACGCTCTGATGTCAGATCTGAGCGCCCATGACCGACGTCAGCCTAATACTTTGGTATTCGGGCCGACCGAGGACAGCGGATTACCCATAAGTAAGGACTGCAGCAATGTGGATCTTCGAACATCTACATTTATGGTAGGTACAAAACTGTACTTTCCTGTATGCTTTTCTAACCTTTCCACTGGTAAAACCATCTTGTTTGCACAGACAAATACTGCCAGCATAGTTTGACTTATAGTAATTTTCTCACAGAGGCCAGCGAAGCCACCCGAAAACATTTGATGAACTGAAGTAGTAAAGTATGTAGGTATACCTGGAAAATAGCAAAAAAATATACAGGTAAGTATATATGTACATGAAATCAAGAGCAAGAATTAGTGACAATCATTTAGAACTTTCAAGATGGCTGCACACTGATCAATGGCTTAACTGCAGCTCTAAAAACACACCTCTCTGGAACAACATAAAATTAAAGTAAACCACAGGTTTACTCCCAGTGCAGCTCTCCTAGTGTAAAAACAGAAACATAACAATAACAGGCAGTGATATTGCCAGCTGGCATCCAGTCAGTGTACTTACTAGCCAGCAAAGAAAAAGAAACTAAGAGAGCATGAAAGAAAATAAACTAGAAAAGGTGAAGAGAAAACACTGACTGGGAAGAATACTGTAGCTGTTCAGCAAAAAGCAGATAAAGCTACAGCTTTGGTTCAAGAAGTGGCTTCCAGTAATCTAGAGGAAAAAATAAGTAAAATGTCTCAGTTGATTAAAATAAACAGAATACTGAAGGAGTATATCCGCGCAAATAAAAGGCTGGAAGACATGGAAGAAGCTTTAAACAGATGTTTAGATGAGCTGATAAAACTGCAAAACTCTGAGGTTGAAGGGAAGAAAAGGCTGGCTGAGGATAAGACTGTTCAAGAAGATGTTTTAAAAAAGTTAGATTTACATGACAGAGCATGTAGGGAACGTCTGAGATTTCTGCTATACCAGAGAAAGGAGGAGGAAAAGACTAAATTAATTTTATGAAGGCACAAATAAGCAACTGGACTGGTATTGCACAGCAGGAACTTTTAATTGAAAGGGCACACCATGTGTCTGCTCCAAATCTGGCCATGGGAAAGCTTTATTAGTAAAGATGCAAACCTACCTGCAGAAAGTTGATCCTGAGAAAATTATGGCAGAAAGGCAAAGTATTAAAAGTTGAAGATTGCAGAGTGTCTGTGAAAAATAATTACTTACTGTACACCAGGCAAAAGAGAAACACATTTATTGCAGTGATCAGTGAATGTTGAGAGGGAGGTGTGAGATTCATGCTGCTGTATCCATCTGTCTTTGGAATATTTTTTTTTTCCTGCAGGATCAGCCATTTTTGATACAGAAAAAGCTAAGGAGGAAATGTAAAACTGTGCTTTTCATTCTTCTGATGGTAAAGCAGGTGGAATGACCTTGCCAGTGAAACCTTTTCCACTGTTCCAAATGAAGATGCTTGAGAGGCAGAGAAGCATAGGAGTTGAGCAGAGGAATTAGGAGTACCTTGGAACTGAACCAGAATCTGGAGTTTGGGAGATGAAGATGAACAGGAAGAAGACTAGCAACACAAAGTAATGAATAGATTTGAGACTGTAAAGCATCATTTGCACTTGCGAAATACGGTTGTATAGAAATTAATTGTTCTTGTTAAACTTATGGGGAAAGTGTATGTCTCACTTCATGTCATTAATGTTTGGAAGGACTCGAGGGATGGAGAAGAAGAAGGAAAAAGGTAATTAAGTAAAACAATTTCTGTTCTTAAACAGTATTTCTTTGAAACTTTCCACCATGTAAATTGTATATTTTAGATTTTTATACAAGATATTTAGTTCTTATATGTGATAAAGTTACTAAAATAGATGCCTTTTTTTCTTCATTTCTTCTTTTTGGTATTAAGAAATGTAGGCATTAGAGTGCAACAAAGGAAAGCTAGATAAAAGCGTGTTTATATTAATAATTTGTTGAGGTGGGTGGGTTGTAAAAGTACACAGATCATGGTAAATGGTAGAGCTGATATGTTTTCTTACTTTTTGTATAGGTGAATGCCTGGATTTAGACCCCTGGCTTAATCTAACAAATTTTAAGTGGAGACAAGTAAATGTGAGAAAAAATGTTTCACCTGGCCTTTCAGGCTGTAGCAGAGGACTACATTTTTCTTTTTTATGTTATGATTCTATGGAGACAAGCTAATAATAGAGTAATAAGACAGAACACTGGTTTCTTCAAGGCTAAAAGTTAATGATTTGTGAAAGTATGCAAGTTTTCACATCTTTAGGGGGATAAAGATAAAAAAAGAACATACACCAATTAGTGTAAGCAGAAGCACATGCATCAGCAGGAGTCTTAGCATGGATAACCTCAATTTTAGGTTAATTAGGGCCTGTGTTAGCTGTTTGCCACAAATGTTCCTAGTGGGAGGGTCCGACATCATTTTTTGAAGACGTACATAGTTATGGGGGTGTCCTGGGATGTGTTTTTGTTTTGATTTTGTTTTTTATTGAAACAAAAAGTCTTGTAAAATGTGACATAGGTTCCAATGTTGACAGAAAACATGTATACAGGATTAACTTGCCAAACATTAATGGGTGCATGTATCACAAAAGCTGGAATCAGACATGTAGAAGAAGCAGCCACATCTAATAGGTGGGAGTAATAACTTCTTACCATAATGGTGACACTTTCCATATTATCTTGGAATATGAATGGTCTCACAGATATAGACAAAAAGGAGGGAATATACAAGTGTATTAAGAAATGTAGAGTGCAACTAGCAATGTTGCAGGGACACATCTGGAAAGAAATGTGTGTAAATTTTACAAGGAAAGGATTTTCAGGGTGGATATTTTGTAGAATATTATGGTTAAAGAGAGGAGCACTTATATTAATTGCTACAGGAGTTCCAGTAGTGATAGAATAGGGGAAAAAAAGATAATGGCAGATGTGTGGTAGTAAAGGGCTACTGGTAAGGGATATGAGGATCATGCTGGCATGTATTTATATTCCACTTAAAACTGCTGTTATGGAACTTAAAAAAAATTGGGGAGAAATAATCAGCTTTCACTTGGGAATATTACTTGTAGGTGGGGACTGGAATTTAATTTGCAATGAAGATGTATCTGTGGAGCCTGGAAGGGAAACTAATAACAAGAAAGTAGGTAGATTTTTGAAGAAATTTACGGAAATGTTTGGTATGAAACACATGAGTTCAGTAGTAGAAACTCAGAGAATGTACATATTATTCACCAAGGTACAATAACTGGACTAGACTGGACAGGAATTATATTTCACAGGAACGTGTGCATTTAATTGAGAACTTTGACACTTATCCAATAACTATTTCAGATCATGCACCAGTAAGTACCAAGATAAACAGGGTAATGAAGTAAAGATGAGGCACTGTTACTCCCCCACCTACCTGTTAAAAAGAGAGGAATTTAATGAATGGGAATATTGTAGCAATTTATAGCACTTTTTATTGTCTGCTGCATACTTTTTACTGTATTTGCCAAGGAGTGTATCATATAGCTGATTTGTTTGCAATTAAAAGCATTGTCCAGAACCTCCTTGCACCTAAAACTTTCATTTAGTGGCTCACATGTGTTTTTCTGCTGTGATAAATATGTCTGTAGTGTTTTCTGACTAAAATAGTTTCCTACCCTCCCTCCCTATTGGTATCTTGTTCTTATACTTGGTGGATTTGCAGTTGCCTGCCCCTACTGTAAATTTGATCTGGGACAGTCCTTCCGGTCTAGTGTCATTAACTCATTCTACCTAATACAGAGAGAACATTTGAGAAGGCAAACCCACTTAGTTTCTTAACCTTGAATTATCTTCTGTTGCTCATTTTTTCCCTTTCCACTTTACTTTAAAAAAAAAAAAAAAAAAAGTTCTAAGCTTGTTTCCTGCCTTTCCTGTAACTAGTCTAGTCAAGATACAGATTTGCTGTATCCAGGACTGTTTGTAAGCTTCTGAGCCCCTCCAAGCCTTTATGTGTTGGAGAGAAGCCGCCTAGCTTATCAGTGGAGTGGTAAGCACTAGGTAGCCTGTCTACCGCAAGAGGAGTGTTTCCTGTCCCAGAAATTGTAGTTTATTGGCCGTTTGTGCAGTTTTTCCATCCCTTTTAACTTTCTGGTTTAAAAGTCCGCATTGTGTGAGTTTGCACTTCTTTAAGATCTGCATTGTGGCACCAAGCTGAGGCAAACTATTACTGGTGCCAGAAAGTCTGCTCTTCAGTTTTTCCCTTAGATCTTGCTAACTCTTTCTCTGTTGCACTTCAGATAGCCTAATCACTTTGCATTTCAGCGGCTTTTTGTAACAATTAATGTAGCACACCTAAGTGCCATCAGCACTAGTCGCTCTTCCAGGAAATAGCTCCTGTACTTAGTAGTTATGACCACCCCTCCTGGCATGATTATAGGGCAGTTCCCTGTGCTTTTCCCTATTAACCTGGTGCACTTGGGCATTCTGAGGCAGTGCAGCAACTACTTCATTCATGTACACAGGCAACACTTTCCTCTTACCTCCCATCACTCAGACTTGTGAGAGATTCACTTGTATCACCAAACTGGAAGCTATGCACTCTCCAGCCAAGATTGAACTAGCTGGTCGAGGGGAAGGTCAACACGTGCACCACACCACATGGAACACATGGCCCGCCAGAACACCGACTATCACAGCTCTCACATAAAAACACAAACCACACGCCCACCTTCATGGAGGCTCTTAGAAGAAATTTACTGAAACAGCAGAGACCTCCAAGACGGAAACACACTTGACCACCACAACACTGCACAAACTGCAGGACACGCAGCTCACCTCCACAGTGTGCTCCTCAACCTAAGCCCCTAAGGCTAAACACCTTGCCCAATTCCCTAATTGTATGTGACTCAATAATGAGACACACTGATGTCCCACTTACTAGGGTTGTATAAGGAGAAGGTAACAGTCAGCTGTCTATCAGGTGCCAGAATTCGACACATAACACACACACTCTGGTCACTCCACAAAAAGTACAAGTATGACTCTGTCATTGTCCATGTGGGTGTGAATGACTTGAGATACACCTCCCTAGGCTACATGAAGAGAGACATGCTGGAGCTCTTGGATTATGTGGCCCAGGCAGGTATGACCCTAGCCTTGAGCAGTGTCCTACTGTCACCCAGAATGATACCACAGTAGAAACAAAAAAATGATTGACTTCAACAACTGGCTATGTTTCTGGTGTCATTCTAAGGGGATCTGGTATCTGTCTGCTTGGGATGACATGATTGACGGACCTCAATGCTTTGCCAGAGATGGCCTGCATCTATCACCCCTGAGTTTCTAGGTACTGGCTAAGGCTCTTGCCACCCCTATAGTGCCTTTTTTAGCCGGTGTTCTAAAGACCAATTTACTACTGTAATACCTATAAATTTATGTAATCTGAGGGTCATGCTGCTCAGTGCTAGAAGTCTAAATCTCAAGATGCACTCGCTCGAAGCATTCCTCAAAATGGAGAACATTGACATTTGTGCTGTAACAGAGACCTGGTTTAAAGCAGCAGAAGCACCCCTACATTACCAGGCTATAACTCATTCCGCACCTTTCAGCCCCGAAACATGGACTGAAGCTCCAAACTTGGTGGCATCTGCATATTCATAAAGGATATGCACACCTCCAGACAAGTAGCCCAGCATAACCCATCTGAGATAATTCAGGTACAACTGACATTGGGTAAGACAGCGATCCAGGTCATAGCCTGCTATAGATCCCCAACCATGTCCCTAGACTCTCACTCCATGTTCCTAAACACCCTGGAATCTGTCAAGGTCCAACCCAACACTCTCTTACTAGGAGACTTCAACTACCCCTCCATCAACTGGGAAAACTACTCAAGCACCAATGCACTGGCCCAACGTTTCCTGGAATTCATCATTTCCAATGCCCTGGACCAGCTCATTCTGTCCCCCACTAGAGGAAGCAACATCTTTGACCTGGTTATTACTAACATGGGCGACCGTTGCTCTACACCAATAGTTAATCCCTCCCTGATCAGATCTGACCATAAACTAATCACCATGGAAATCCACATCTCACCCACACCCCTCTGCAAAGGTAACCACCTTGAAAAACCTCTCCAAAGCTGACTTTGGACTCCTAAAAGCAGAGGTGGCTAACTTCATGGCGCCCATGCCAATGGAAGATAGCTGCATGACTGCCAAAATCATACACCAATGCACTGTATGAACATGTACACAAATGCATGGAAGTAGCCATACTCAACAGAACCAAGATGCTCTCTTCCAAAAAAGGAAGTCAATCTGGTGGTCCCCTGCCATTAATAAACTCTACAACAGAAGGAAAAAACTGTTGCAGAAAAAGGTGAAGTCCCAAGACTGGAAAAACTCGCTTAGTAGCCTCAACAAAAAGTTGAGATCCCTTATCAATTCTTTTAAAGCCAGCTATGAAGGCAGAATTGTGGCAGACACAAAGCCTTCTATAGCTATATCAAGAACCTCCACGGCAATACCCAGATTTGTTCTGAGATACTGCACAGTGGTACTTCCTGTACTCAGCCAGTAGATATTTCGACCATACTGGCTGACAGATTAAGTGCCAACTTTACCCCTCCCCCCCAAAGGACCCATCACAATACCAGAAGAATGCCAGGCACCCAGCATTAGTGCAGCACAGGTTAAAGCTGCATTGTCCAAGGCCAAGAATACAGTGTCCATGGGACCCGATAATATCCCTGGCTGTGTTCTACATGAACTACAAAGCGAACTGGCACCACATCTGTGTGCCCTGTTCAGTCACAGCCTCACCTCAGGCTTTGTCCCTACTGAATGGTGCACTGCTATAGTCATCCCTCTCCATAAAGGGGGAGCGACTACAGACCCTGGGAATTATCACCCCATTAGCCTGACAAGTCTGATATGTAAAGCTATGGAGTGCATCATCATGGACCTAATTAACAAAGATTTAGGAAATCTCCAAACTCTAGACTCCACACAGTTTGGCTTTGTGAAAGGTAGATTATGCCTGCTCAAACTGGCTGATTTCTTTGAGTCCATCACCAGGGCTATGGATGAAGGAAAGGCAGTGCATACAGCCTACCTTGATCTGGCCAATGCCTTGATACCATCCCTCACTCAGGAATTATTGATAAACTCACCAAACTAGTCATCAACCCCTATATCAGTAGGTGGGTGCAAATTGGCTCACAGAACACACTGTGAAAGTAAAGGACTCAAGTCAGACTGCCAACCAGTCACGAGTGGAGTCCCACAGGGATTGGTCTTGGGTCCTCTCCTGTTTGGCATCTACTTCTCAGAAGTCCAGGCCAGCAGAATGGGAATGGGACTCTGGCTGACCAAGTTCGCAGACGACTGCAAGCTGGAAGCCATTATTAACTCCCCAGGTGATGCAGACATCCTACAGAAAGGCCTCACTGAGACCAATGACTGGTGCCGAAACCATGGCCTTAAACTGACGCCAACAAATGCATTGTCATCCCCTTTGGTAAAAACGCAGTTCCCACTAATTACCACATCGATGGGAGCCCACTGAGCACTGAAGACGTCATAAGAGATCTGGGGATGCAGGTTGACAGCACCCTCTCCTTCGACCACCACATTGCCACTGTGGTCAGAAAGTCCTCTGGCACATTTTATTACCAAGGGTTTTGCATCCAGGAAGAAAGAGGTCATTGTCTCTCTACTCTTCATTAGAGTATAATACCCCCGTTTGGGATGTACCTCACTAGACACCTGCAACAGCTGGAGAGGCCACAGAAGTACCTCATGAAGAGGACCCTAGGCATTAAGCACATGTCCTACACAGACAGACTTAAGACTCCAGCTATTCTCTGTCTCATATTGCCTACTTAGAATCGATCTCTGCTTGACTTACAAAGCCATGTCTGACCCAAATCTGTTAGAAATGCTACATCTAAAGAAATCCCAATCCCTCCACACCACACTCTTCAGAGACCTCAACCTTATTACCACAATCAACAGAACATCCTGGAGGGACAGGTTCCTCACCCACGGACTGCCCATGCTCTGGAATAGATTTCCCATACATGTCAAGCAGAGCATCTCACTGACCCTCTTCAGAGGAAATCTTGACGAGTGGATGGATAATAGAAAGTTCACCCCGAGGATCACTCCAGTGGCTCTACTTGATAGAAGCACTGGAAACTAATGTCTGGTGGCATGATGCCAGGGCACTTTTATGGGCTAAGCTTGTAAATGCTCCAGGGCCATTAGCCTAGTACACACCTATGAGCCTATGAACCTAAAACTATTTGGGAGTTATTAGGGAACATGGATAGTACACCAGAAGTTGCAGCTAGTGAGTGGGATATAATGAAAATGGAGTTTAAATATAGGGTAGAAATAAAAGAAAATTAGATCTAGTTGAGTATGACAAAAAATGAATATTACAAAATAAGAGGAGTATCACAGAACAAGAAAAGGCGCAATTGCAGAGTGCTAAGAAGGAAATATGGGAGTCCCTGGTTAATACGCATGAGTTTAGAAAGATTGCTATCCAGCAACTTCCGTGCACAAAAACTTTTGGCACAACACTTTGGCAACAGAAAGTAGAAAGGGTTGTTGCCAATCTTATGGAGCCTATAACAAAAAATAACCCGAGATCTTGTAGAGCAATTTGACATTTCAGAAATTTTATGAAAATTTGTATAAAATAGAGGACTAGGCAAATCAGGAAGAAGCACAAATGGAAATATTTATGGAAGAGTTAAAAATGCTAAGGTTAGTGGTAGATGAGGCTGAACAACTAACAGTTATGATAGGAGGAGATGAGATACAAATGATGATGCAGTACCAATCTGCAGGAAAGTCTCCAGGAATAGATGGATAATGGATGTTTTGAAACTAGGAGGGAAGAAAGTGATAAAAGATTTGGAAGGTTTTGTTTAACAGTGTTTTAAAAGGAGGGGAGGCACTAGCATCCTGGAAAAAGGGCTGTGGTGGCTGTAATATCTAAAGATGGTAAGACCAGTCTTATCCAGCTTCACATAGGCCCATTTCATCATGATTATAAAGTGCTTATGTATATAATGGCTAAAAGAATGGCAAAGGTGATGACAAAATTGATAGATATGAACCAGTGTGATTGGTGGGGAGGGGGGGGCAGACATTTGACACACTAATAGAACAGTGATGATCCAGAGGGAAGCAGAATGTAAGAAAATACTGCAGTTATTGATGGTTCCTGATGCAGAGAAAGCATTTGACATTGTAACCCGGGACTGTGAGTAAGGTCTTCAAAGCATTTGTATTCTCTTATATAATGATAAGGTTAATTAGAAAGATATATAAGGGATCAGAGATTCCTCTCTAAGTTGTCTGAACAGAGGACTGAGGCAGGGGTGTCCCCTTTCCCCTTTATTTTCTTTGTCAATGGTTCTAAACGTAATGCAAATAAATGCTCATAAATTCAAGAATATAATTGGTATGGTGTTGAAGAAAAGTTGGCTTTATTTGCAGATATTGTTTTGTACCTAATGGAATTAGTAAGGGGCATCTCAGTGTTGTGTAACATTGTGATACAGTTCCTTATTTTTGAGGATATAAAACAAAGGTTATAGCTATAAATTGTACCCACACATGAACTGGTTCAGCAATATTTATATTTATGCGGACATAAAATCAAGTATTTAGTTGTATGGATTTAGGAGCATGGATCAAAAGGATTCTGGAATGGGAGCTAAGCATATGTGGGAAGAGACTAAATAAAAGGTAATACAAAATCTGAGAAAATGGAAGCTTTTTAATACTGTTATGGATAGCAAGATGCAAACAGTAAAATTGTTTAGTCCCTTTAATTTTAAACACACATCAGACATATATTTATCAGAGAAGTTGTGGGTAGTAAAGTTGAGGAATTTTATTTGGGAATGGAAGAGGGCAAAAGTCAAGTGGGATAAGATGATCCTCCCAGAAGAATGAGGTTAAGGATTACCTGATCTGTAGGGATGTTTTAGAGCTACACAGTTAAGGCCGCTATACATAACACAAGCAGAAAGCCACAGTTCAAAGTGGAAAGGGAAGATGATTAACGTGTGTGTGTCTGTGGGGTAATTCAAGAAATAAGAATCTGCATCCAAAATCCCATTCTTTCTTTAAGTCGTACAGAATATTTTTCATAAAGTAGAAGTATACCAGGAACTAAGCCAACATGAGAATGAAGAAAAGAGATTCTGCACATAGGAATGACTGCAATTGGGGGTAGAGAGAATAGGCAAGGGGGGTAGAATTTACTGGTGGAAGTTGGCAAAGGAACCAAGGTACTGGGAACAAATAAAATTAGAGAGGGAAGGATAGTAGAATGGGAAAAGACCAAGAAGACATTTTGATTGCAGGCTAATGATTGCCTTCCCTATCCAAGATTGATATCCGAGTATAGGCAAAGAGAAAGGGATTGGGGAATCCTAAATGAAAGACTTGCACTGGCTGAGTTTTTAATTGAATTACGGACAGTAGCTGCTGTTAAAAAAGGGATAATTAGTAGTGCATGTAAAATATTGTACAATAACTATACAAATAGAAGAGTCAGAAAAGATTGGGAAGAGAGACTAGATTTTCAGTTCACAAAGAAGCAATGGGAGGACATGGGTATGGCTTTGAGATAAGCAATAAAATCTAGAAGATGTAAGATTTTTGTCTAAAAGTGTTTGCATAGATAGTTTTGTACCCTAAGCAGACCCAAAGAATTTTTCCTCGGGTAGATGGTAAATGTTACAGGTGCAGTGGGGAAGATGGTGGCACTTGGGAGCATATGCTCTTGGAATGTAATTAGTCGGCAGACTGCAAAATTCCCTGCATAGTACTGTCAGGAATACTGGGTGAGCAAATAAGTGCAACTAAAGAAATTATTTTTTTATTTTTTGAGTTGGGATAAAGGATCTGAATTACCTAAGCACGGTAAGGCTTTAAGTGTAATTCAAGTGGCTGCCAAAAAAGCAATTATTAGAAAATGGAAATCAAAATCTAAGCCAACTATACTTGAAGTCGTAAATGTTGTAACAGATATCAGAGAACAGGAATTGGGATCTTTAGAAAAGGGTAAGAGTAAATTACTTGGGGGGGGGGATGAAACTTTTGGGAACAATACATGCAGAAAAATGTTTTGGACTAGGAATGAGGTTTGAGAAGGTGCGAATTGAAGAATTTTAGTAATGTTGCTTTAACTGTATGATATATAACAATATGTGTGATGTTTAACATTTGTGAATGTGAACTTGTATGATTTGATTGTTTTTATATAAATGTAAGTTTGCCTATGTCACAAGTGACAACTGAATAAAGGTGTTAAGGTCAAGAATTAAATAAAAACTCTTTAAATATTACATGAATGACATGCAAGCCATTGTGTAAACTGAAGAGTGACCGTTTCACATGCCTGTTGACGCTACATATCTTTGTTTCACTGATTTTTTTTTTAGCCTATCAAATGTAGCATGTACATAGATATACTGTTGTATGTTTTAAGTTACTATAACTTGATCCTAGAAAGCAGAGTCATGTTAAATTTGTTTTACAACTGTACTTTTGAAGTCTTAGTGGTCTCAGATTTTTGAATAATGTTTGTCACCATTCTTTAATATATTTTTTTAATGCAATTACAAATTTACGTTTTTAACCAGGTCTGTATTTCAGTCTGCACTTGTATATATCCACACATTTTATACTACTTTGTATGAGCAAAAGCAAGGGAATTTTCTCACAGCCAAGATGTGCTGAGATATACATACATTTGCAAATTTATCCTGCTGGCTTACCTTACATTATGTAATATCACCTGATTTTCTTCTTTTCTTTGCTTATTTTGGTATTTTTAATTTGCATTCTTTTGTCAGAGTGATGACTTGTTTACTTAGGAAGCCTAGTTGCACTAGCCATTGCACCAATAGGACCCCCCCCCCCCATACTTAACTTTTTTTTTTTTTTTTTTTAATTAACTTACTGGAGGGTATTATGTTTGCATCTTTTGATCACCAAGTTGGATGGCAAATTGTGTAGTGGATACAATCATAAGAAACAACACTCTGACATTTCAAGAGAAAAACATATAACATAGAGGATTGAGTGGGTTGTCAATCATAATCAGTTTGTGTTTGAGACATGGATGCTAAGAAATTCTCAGAGTGAAGCTCAAGAGGTGAATCTTGACATGTCAAGAACACATAGTGAAGGGTTATGAGTGGAGACCTGATCATAATTCTTTCTAGAATAAAGAGCTTTATCTGCTACATTTACTACTAATAAAGGGGGGCAAATGTTCTGCCAGCTTTCAGCATAGTAAAACACTTCTGTGGATCCCTAGTTATATCTGCATTGCTTACTGTACTTTTTTCCTTGTTTCACTTGAAAGAAAGTTACTGTTTGTCGTTTTTGCATTTAAGTTACCTGTAACACATTGCATTTAATTTACCTGGCACTTGCTCACTAAAGCAATTATATAAGTCAGCACTAAAAAAATTAAAAGCACTACACCCTTACAAACTCCCCTTGAGTACCTTGTTCCCCATTGGCCCTTTTTCAATTATAAAGGAATTCCCAATACTATTCTAGCATGTCCAAAGGTCAGTTGTCAATCTCCTATCCGGTCCAGCTGGTGAATCTGGGAATCTTGAGGCAATGTTACAACTGCCTCATGTTACACAGACAACCCTCTCCTCCTCCCAACAAATTCCAACACGTGAGAGATGCAACCATATAGCCAAACTGGAGGCTAAGCTCTCTCAACTCAGTACTGGCGTAACCAGTCAAGAGGAGAAGGAAACCACACTCACTACAATTCCAGTCTCACATAGACCTACCACGACAGCAAACCAAACACATAAACACACAAAAACATACTCGGAGGCTCTAAATAAAAATCTGCCTAAGCAGCAGAGACCTCCAAAGCAGACACCCAAGCAGCCGCTACCCCAAAACAAAACACGTGCAACACATAGCTCACAAAGCCAGTGTGCCAAACAGTCACAGCCCTTAAGGCTAAACAACACACCTGATACACTTGTAATAGGTGACTCTATCGTCAGGCACACTGACGTCCCGCTCACCAGGCTGAACAAGAAAGTCACGGTGAGCTGCCTGTCGGGCGCTAGGATCCGCCACATAACACAAGCACTCGGGTCACTCCAAGGGAAGTACAAATATGACTCAGTCATTGTCCATGTTGATGTGAATGACCTGAGACGTACCTCCCTGGACTATATGAAGAGAGACATAGAGGAGCTCTCTGAGCATGTAGCCCAGGCCCGTATGACCCTGACCTTGAGTAGCATCTTACCCTCACCAAGAATGATGCCACAATATGAAGACAAGATCAATTTCAATAATTGGCTTAAGTATTGGTGTCATTCAAAGGGGATCCAATGCCTGTCAGCCTGGGATGACATGCTCGACAAGCCACGATGCTTCGCTAGGGACGGCTTGCACCTGTCACCCCTGGGTTTTCGGATATTGGCAAAGGCTCTTGCTACCCCCATAGTGCCTTTTTTAGGCAAGGCTCAAAAGACAAACCCACCACCATAGGTATCACAAGGGATAAGAAACTAAGAGTAATGCTACTCAACGCCAGAAGTCTAAACCTCAAGATGCACGCACTCGAAACTCTCCTAAGCATGGAGAACATAGATATCTGTGCAGTAACAGAAACCTGGTTCAAGGCTCCCGAGAGCACCCCAGCACTACCAGGTTATACTTCATACCATGCTTTTCAGCCCCAAAACTTGGACCGAACCACAAAAGGAGGGGGAGTATTAATATTAGTCAAAGATACCCACACCTCCAGGTTGGTGGCACAGCACGAAGCATCAGAGACTATCCATGTGCAACTAACAGTGGGTAAAACTGCCTTCCAGTTTATAGCATGCTACAGACCACCCTCCCAAACCCAGGAACCCCACTCGGCCTTCCTGAGAACACTGGAAAATATGAAGGTGTCTCCAAACACCATTATATTGGGTGACTTCAACTACCCAAACATAGACTGGGAGCATTACTCTAGCTCTAACACCCTAGCCCAAAGGTTCCTAGAATTTATAAACACATGCTATGGAACAACTTGTTACCACTCCCACAAGAGGGGAAAACATACTGGGCCTGATCATCACCAACATGGGGACTCTATGCTCCAGACCAGAAGTGTATCCCTCACTGGTAAGATCAGACCATAAACTAATCTCACTGGATATTCACATCCCGACCCCACCCCCTGCCCAGAAAACCACAGTGAAAAACTTCTCTAAAGCAAATTTCACACTCCTCAAAACCGAGGTGGAATCCTTCAAAGCCCCCGGGCCTGTGGAAAATACGGCCCAGTCCACAGAATCCTTTATAAACGCATTCTATGAACACCTTCAGGAATGCATGGATCATGCAATCCCAAATAAAACCAAGACCCAATCCTCCAAAGGCAGACTTCCTGTCTGGTGGACCCCAGCCATAAACAAACTATACAATAGAAGGAGGAAGCTACTACATGATAGAGCAAAATCCCAAAAAGGGAAGGCATCTCTGATCAGTATTAGTAAAAAACTACGGCCACTCATAAAATCATCTAAGGCAAGCTTCGAGAGAAAAATTGCACAGGAGACTAAGGATAATCATAAGGCTTTCTTTAGTTATGTTAGGAACATGGGTGGGAATTCCCAGATATGCTCAGAATTAGTCCAAAATGACAAAAAATACACCAAACCCACAGACATTGCCAACATCCTAGCTGACAGGTTCAGAGCAAACCCCCCCCCCCCCCACCAAAAGGGCAAATATCTATCCCAGCAGAGTGCTGCCCACCGACATCTCAGATGTTCAGGTAAGAGCCGCCCTCTCCAAAGCAAAAAAACACAGTGTCAATGGGACCAGACGGTGTCCCGGGCTGCATCCTACATGAACTCCAAGAAGAGCTAAACCCAAACATAAAACTACTGTTCAATCTCAGCCTTACTACAGGATATGTACCCAAAGAGTGGCGTACAGCAACAGTGGTCCCTCTCCACATAAGTGGTGCCTCAACGGATCCTGGAAACTATCGCCCCATAAGCCTGACTAGCTTGGTCTGCAAAGCTATGGAAAGGATCATCATGGACCTCATGAATAAAGATATCTGGGACCTACAGACACTGGATCCTACCCAGTTTGGCTTTGTTAAGGGCAGATCCTGCCTCTTAAACCTGGTCGATTTCTTTGAAACAGTCACCAAGGCCATTGACTAGGGGAAGGTGGTCCACACAGCCTACCTGGACCTCGCAAAAGCCTTCGATACAGTACCCCACTCGGGCATTATAGATAAGCCCACCAGCTTAAATATAAACCCCTATGTCACTAGATGGGTTGCAAACTGACTCACGGACAGAACCCACATGGTTAGAATTGCTGGAGCCATGTCAGACTCCAAACCAGTTACAAGTGGCATCCCACAAGGCTCCGTCCTGGGACCTCTCTTGTTCGGTATATATAAAGTACAGAAGAAGTAATTAGGGACCTGGGGACCTTATTTGACAACCACATGGCCAAAGTGGTTAGAAAAACATTTTATATAGCCCACCTAATCATGAAGGGATTCATATCTATATCAGGGGAGGTCATTGTGCGTCTTTACTCATCAGGCCCATAATTGAGTACAATGTCCCTTTTGGGATGTACCTTACCAAACACCTGCAGCAACTGGAAAGACCCCAAAAGTACCTCACCAAGAGGATCAAAGGGCTCAAACAGATGCCATATGCTGCCCGGTTAAAGAAACTCCAGCTCTACTCAGTGGCATACCGCCTGCTCAGAGGCGATCTGTGCCTGACGTATAAAGCAATGTCCAACCCGGAATTAATGGACATGCTGCACCTCAGAAAATCGAAATCCCATCGAGCCACGCACTCGAGAGACTTGAACTTCAGCACTGAAATAAATAGGACATGCTGGAGGGACAGATTCATAACCCAGAGGCTCCCTTCACTCTGGAATAAAATCCCAGTCCAGGTTAGGCAGAGTCCCTCATTGACTCCCCAAGAGGAATCTGGATGAGTGGATGGGAGATCGTAGGTTTACCCCGGGTATCACTTCTGTGTCACTGTTAGACAGAGGCGCAGTATACTAACCTCGAAAAATGGCATAGCAAAATTAATTTAAAATGGGTGGCGAAAGCCCAACACACTCTGGCTAGGCTTATAAATGCCCTAGGGCAGATAGCCTAGTATGAACCTATGAACCTATAAGTGCTGTCAGAAAGTGTAACTCATTTTCTTATATTTACACTCACCTTGTATGCCTCTCAACTGTCCAGTCATTTGCAGAATGTCCAGATTTGTGTCTCTTACGCCTGATGTTCTTTGTGTTTCACTGTTGCAGTCATTACATTTGGGTAATCTGCTGGCAGGTTGCCCTCATTCGGCCTGAATAACAAAGTCTTGGGTCCTGCATCGGTTGCTGTCTCCTCTTCCATAATGTCAGGGGTATAAAACATGCTTCCAATGCCATTTTAATCGGTCTTTCTTGCCGTGCGGTGCCAGAAGCAGTTTGCAAGTGCCGATCGGCCAACTTCTGAAATGTTCATTTTCGAGTTTCAGAACCGAAGTCTTCAAACTAAAGCTAAGTACCCCATTGGGGAAACTTTTTCTTGCTCCTTACCGATGTCAGTAAAAGTTAATAATTGCATTACTTGTGGGAAGCAAATACCTCATAAGGATTTTCATTTGTACTGTATTCCTTGACTAGGCCCTGATCACAACGTGCCTTTCTGTCGGTTTTCTGCTAAATTTAACCAACGCACTATTAAGCGTCGGTATATTTTTGCTTCTAAATATTTTGGATCAAGATTTAACTACCTTGAAATGTCATCGGTTAGCAGTCCAACTACCGGAGTTCACAAAAAACACAAGGAAAAAGACAGAGACAGACCATCAAGGTCCAAAACTGATGACGAAGCTTCTTCTAAGCCAGTCGCCGGTTCGCTAGTACTCAGTGAGGTGCTTTCACAGCCCCTGACACCCGTAACTTTTGAGTTGCAAGCCTCTACCGAGACCCATTCAGAGTCCGGTATGCCGAGAGATTCTCAAAGTATTGAACCTGTGGATGTCTCTCCCTTGGATGGGTCCGGAGCTGCTGAGCAGGCACCGGCTTCCGAGGGTGTTTTCAGGCCTCAACAATTCTATTTTAAACCAATGGCATTAACAAAAACAAAGTCAAAAACAACTTTTATGTCTAAAAAAACTACGCATGAGCCACTTGCTCAGGCCCCTGTGCCTAAAAAAACAAATGATCAAAATGGCTGAGGATTTAATTACCTTGATCAGGGGTTCCCAACCCCCCCCCCCCCTTGCTAAGAGGCCTAGGCAAGGCACTGATTATGAATCTTCAGATCAGGTTTCCATTTCTTCTGATTCCTCTTCTGATCAGAAATTTTCTATTCCACCTTATGAGGATTCTGATGCAGAGGAATCCATCCCTTCTGCATCCCCTCCTGAGGATTACTCTCTTGGAGAGACTTTGCATACTTTAAGGAAACATTTGCACTGTGAGAGTCAGGACTTCTCTGAATCAAAAAAGAGGCTTAGGGATTTCCTTCTTCCTCAGCATAGGCCTTTGGCAATACCTCCTGTTTTAGACATTGTTGATGAGTTGATGATGGGTTCTCGGAATCGAGCATGGCTCCTAATTCCCTGCCTCCGGCTCCTAGTAAGCCAGACCGATGTTACAGGGTTCCTGACTCCCACAAATTTCTTTTCAAAAATCCTGCTGCTGATCCTGAGACTATTTTTCATGGTCCCAAGGGTGTGAAGGCTTCTACAGCCAGAAATCCTACCCCTTCTGATAGAGATTCCAGGGCACTGGATAGATGGGGTAAGAAGGTTTATACGTCTTGAACCCTGGCAATCAGGGCTTTAAACTGCCAGTTTCATATGCTTAAATATCAGCAACATGCTATGGGCTTACTGAAACAGAAAATTAAGTTGATTTCTGATTGTGTAGAAAATAGAGTTATAGGATTTATTGCATTCAGCAGAACAGGTTGGAAAGCATACTTTACAATGTGATTTTGATTCCTTGGAGGCCTCTTGTAGGGCCGCTGTTACTGGATCTGTGATAAGGCATGCCTGGCTCAAGGAGCAAAATCTGCCTGATCATGTTAAAGCTAAACGGTTGGATGCCCCTTTTCAACATGATACTCTGGTAATAAGGCTGAAGAGGTTTTAAAGAAAATGGAAGACAAAGCTAAATCTATGCAAACTGTAAAAGATTTCTTGCAAGTGTAGCCACCCAGGTTCAGTAGTCACTGGCCTACTAAAAATTGGTCCTTTCCTGTGTCCAACAGAGCCAATCAGGGCAAACCCAGGTGCTCAAAAGGCTCCAGATATCAATCACAGGGATCTTGCTGGTCAAAGCAATGGGGTGCCTCCACCTCCAAATTTGGAGGTAACAAAGCACAACCCTACAGTAAGCGGTCTCAATGACTTCCTTCTACCATCTCCAAGCACTTATCTTTTGGAAGCCCCTTTGGGGGGAAACTAGCACTTCATGCTCAAAATTGGCAGTTAATAACCCAGGACAAGTGGGTATTAAACACAGTATCCCAGGGGTACAGATTTCATTTCCATACTTTGCCAATCCCAAACGGATGGCTGGATCTGCTACAAAACCAGTGGGCAGAGGCCGAGAAATGAGTTATGTTCCTCATGGATATGGGGGCTATTCAGCCGGTACCAGAAAAGGAAAAAGGACAAGGATTTTATTTAAGACTGTTCCTGGTACCCAGAAAAGACAATTCATGGCATCCAATACTGGACTTATTGATTCTGAACACGTTCCTGGACATTCCATAATTCAAAATGTTGACTTTACAACAGCTACTGCCTAGGCTAGGCAAGAATGCTTGGTTAGTAATTCTAGACTTGAGGCATACCTGCATATCCCAATAAGGGAATCTTGCAGAAGATACCTCTGCTTCAAAGCAGGTTTTTGCATTACCAATTCTCTGCACTGCCCTTTGGCTTATATACTGCGCCCAGGGTCTTCACAAAGTGCCTGGCACCAGTAATTGCAGTCTGCAGACAAAGAAACATTCAAATTTATCCTTATCCAGACAATTGTCTCATTCAGGCAGAGGACAAGGACACTCTCTTTCAACATCTAGCGTTTGTAAAAAGGCTTCTAGCATGCCTAGGGTACACCATAAATAAAAAGAAATCACAACAGGTACCCTCTCAAATAATTACATTCCTGGGTGCAAGCTTAAATGCAACTGCCCAGATGGCTTACCTCACGCCAGACAAACAAATACCATTGACAACATATTTCAGTCAAATGGCATCAAAAACCCACTTCTCTGCAAGACAAATTCTGCAGGCTTTGGGGTTCATAACATCCTGCTTTCTACTAATTCCTTATGCGAGACTGCATATGAGGAAACTTCAGTGGTACCCAAGAAGTTTATGGAGTCAACATTGTCACAGCCTGGAAAAAATGATTCCTCTCATTCCCTGCCTACAACAGGAGTTTCTTTGGTGGGCAAAGACATGTCGCCAAAACAAGGGACTGTCATTCACTCTACCCCCTGCCACCCAAACCCTAACTACAGACGCATCAGACTATGCTTGGGGGGCCCACCTGGCAGGGAGATGCATTCGGGGCAAATGGAGTCCAAATCAAATGCATCTGCATATCAACCAGAAAGAAATGCTAGCTGTTCAGAATGCTCTGACAGCCTTCAAGGACTTACTTCATCCAGGACAACTGCTCATAAAGACGGACAACACCACAGTTATGTGGTACATAAACAAGTAGGGGGGCACCCATTCATAACCCCTATGCAGACTAGCCATGGCCTTGTGGAACACAGCCTTGACTTACCAAATACATCTTCAAGCTCAATTCCTGCCAGGAAAGCAAAATACTCTGGCAGACGACCTAAGCAGAAACCTTATGGACCCGCACGAATGGAAACTGGATCCACAAATCTTCAGCATGTTAACGCAGAAATGGGGAAGCCCAGACATAGATCGATTTGCCTCTCCCCAAAGCTATCAGTTGGACAAATTCTGCACAAGAACTCATCACAAAAAAGCATGGAAAGTGGATGCTGTATCCTTCAGCTGGAAAAAACCTATCGGTCTATGCATTTCTCTAAAAAGGTCTGCCTCTACTCTCCAAGGTGTTACTAAAAGTCAAACAGGAAAAAACAAAAATTATTCTAATTGCTCCGGACTGGCCTCGCCATCACTGGTACCCGCTTCTAAGGAATATGTTGCACCTTCCTCCATGGTACTTTCCTCAAACACCTCATCTACTGTCTCAGCAGAACTATCAAATTCTGCACACTCCGCTCCAAACTCTGAATCTTGCAGCATGGCTAATCAACTAATTATTCAAACCACACCTCTCAGTAAACCTGTGATGGATGTCATTTTGCAAGCCAGAAGGCCTAGTACTAGGACACCTTATGCTGATAAATGGGAGAGATTCTGTACTTGGAACCAAGCACAAGGAATATACACAGCAAGGCCCAATATTCCTTAGATTTTACAATACTTAACTGAGATGCTTGACAAGGGCCTATCTTTTTCTTCAATAAAAATCCATGACTCTGCCATCTCGGCTCATTACAACACAGAGCCTCCTCTCTTTTCTCATCCACTGCTAAAACAGCATCTCAGAGGGGCCAAAAATTGGCCTCCCAGGAGAGCACCAACTCCTGCATGGGACCTCAATTTTGTGCTGGAAAATCTCACCCTGCCTCCTTTTGAACCAGCAGCTACTGCAGATATAAAATTTCTATCTTGGAAGACAGCTTTTCTTTTGGCAGTTAATTCAGCTAGAAGGGTTTCAGAACTACAGGCTCTCATGGCAGTGGAGCCCTTCATTATATTCTACCCGGACAGGGTGGCCCTCAGGACCAACCCTTCCTTTATTCCTAAGGTGGTATCCAGTGTGGCTCTTAACCAGACCATTCACCTGCCAACTTTTTTCCCAAATCCGCAGAACAAGGGGGAGCAGATTCTGCATTCGTTGGATGTGCACAGACAACTAAGATTCTACTTAAACAGGACAAAATCTCTAAGAAAGTCTGAGCAACTACTGGTAGCATTTGCTGCGGGATCAGAGGGGAAGGCTATATCAAAGCAGACTATTTCTAAATGGATAAGCCACTGCATTCATTTCTGCTATTTGCACCATGGTAAACCTGTGCCCAAGGGGATCAGATCCCATTCCACCAGGGCTGCCTCTACTTCAGCAGCTTTTCTCAGAGGGGTCCCAACCAAAGACATTCTAGAAGCTGCTACTTGGAGCTCTGTTCATATGTTCACAAAGCGTTATCATCTACCTCTCTCTTCTCTAAATCTAGGGCAGGCTTTGCCACGGCAGTCCTGTAGGGCCTTATAGCTGCTCCTAATGCTGTTTAGTTACATCCTCCCATCCATAGCTTTGAGATTCTACCTAAATGTAATGGCTGCAACAGTGAAACACGAAGAACATAGTACAGTTGTGTACACTTACCATAAATGTAGATGTTCGAGTGTATTCACTGTTGCAGTCCAGGTTACCCACCCGCCATCCCCCATTCTATACCTTTTCTTTCCTTCACTATACTCAAAAGCCTTTGTGGTGTATTTGCTTTTAGTTGAAGGTAAATGTTATGTTTCTAAAGTGCATTTATATATTTACAGTTTATTTATATATGTTTGCTCTCCATTTGGGGGGGCACCTGACATCTGGGGCAAGAAAAACTGATTAAAATGGTGTCGGCTACTTGTTTTATACCCCTGACGTCATGGAAGAGGAGACAGCAACCGGCGCAGGACCTAAGACTTTGTTATTCAGGCCGACTGAGGGCAGCCTGCCAACAGATTACCCACATGTAATGACTGCAACAGTGAATACACTCTAACGTCTACATTTATGGTAAGTGTACACAACTGTACTTTTCTCCTAAAATCTGTCATTTTCTGACAAATTACTGAGGATTGAAGTCACTAAATGCCATACATTTGAGTTTCTGACTTCATATCCTTCGAGAAATACAGATGAACACAATACTATTGTTCTAGCAACTTTCTGTGTTTATAATAGGAAGTCAGGGATCCATTACCAGCACAGTCAGCAGGGGAAAAAGAAAGCATCACTGTCGTTTGGTGGTCATTGCTGGTAGATTTGACTGCCTAGCATGAGATCCGACCTTAACAAGTTAACATTTGTTAAGATCAGATCTTGTGGTATAGTAGAACTTTACTGATTTCTTTCTTTCTGGATATCAAAGCATAGTTACTGTGCTGCATGCATTACGTTTTTATTAAATGACAAAACATTACATGACCTGTTTTAAACTTTCTTTTTACCAAAAGGTAAGTGTTATCTTCAGCACATGCTAGTGACTTATCAGATTTATTAGTTTGAAAGAGCACTTGGCTAACAGCTAAAAACTCAACCTTTTATTCTAGATTTGAGCAGGCTGGAGTCTACATTATCTCTGAGCTACCAGTTGGTTGCAGGCTTATTAAAAAAAATATCATGTAATTTTAATATGTAAGCGTTTTTTTAAGAAATAATTAAAATTCTGTAATTTTGCAGTAACTATTTTTTACATCAAATATTTTTAAGGTTTGGACAGTTTGACCCAAGTTTAAGATCATCTTTTCATGAATGCTACAAAATTAATGGATAAAGACCAAATCATTTTACATTCATGGCCAAGTCTAGAAGTACATGATTGTTTTATACTAATCTATGATGACACATTTGACTTTAATGTCTCTTAGACACTGATTATATGTGTAAGCATATATGCAATTTTTAAGCGCTTATTTAAAGCTCAGGAAACTGATTATAGTACCCATAATTTACACATTTGATATACTCTGCTCTGATGTGCAAATTGAAAATAACTTGTAGGCAACCTGAATATTATAATTTTAGACGAAAAGGCATACTAGCAAGTGATTGTACAATATTAATTATGTAAAACACCTGGTTTATCATTCTGAAATACTTTTACAATGCTCAGCACCTTTAGTAACTTGTATACATTAATTAGAATAGTTTCATAAAAGGAATAGTGGGTGGTGTTGCATTTTTTTTTCAAGATCCAATAGCTGTTGGCCAAAAAAAAAAAAAAAAAAAAAAAAAAGATGAAAAATGCATTATTGGAGCTTGTATTTTTAATAAAGATCTGCCAGACTTTTGCTACCTGAAGTGGGCATGCAGGCTTTACTATTCAATCTGAGGTTTTGAATGTTACAAAATGTTAGTACCTTTGCAGTAGTAACCATCCTGTATACCATTTATTTTTTTGAAAAGAGCTGCAATAGCTTGTGATGTGATACAGGGCCTACATTTCTGAGTTTTCGTAAATGTGTTCTCCGATTACTTTATTATGACATCACATTTCTTTTTTCCCCCAAGTTGTGGTGGTAGTTGAGCCAGATTAAACACAGTTCCTTCATATTAGTGATCTCAGTAATTTCCAGCTACATCCTCCCACACAGACCCTAATAAACAGAACCAAAGTGTTTACCTCAAAATTCTGCTGTTAACCTTTATGGCTGTATACCTACATGTACTCAATATTCAGGAAAATTTAAAAGCCACTTGTACAAGTAAACTCTAACAAAAGGAAGAAAGTGCTAAAATTTTGTAAATGGCCACATACTCCTCATCTTAAGAGAACATTCAAATATACTGGCAAATACCTTAAAGCAGCAGTCAGAATACGTAGAGCCTATAATAAACTGCAGATGGCCACCGATGCCAAAAGTAATTATAAATTGTTCAGGTATGTTAGAATGTCGAGAAGCAATACCAGTCGTTATTCAGAATTGATTCAAAATACCATCCATTCTGATTCCAACGAAATAAGCAATGTCCAAGCTGACAACTTTTAATGCAGCTTTTACCTTACTCACCATAATGACTGTCCTTGAGTTCCTCAATTCCTGCCCCCCCCCCAATCAGGATCACTGTCAAACACATACTAGCAGCCTTTCTAAAACAAACACTACACTTATGGTGTACTAGAAAACTAGTTCCAAGTGTGATCAATCTCAACCTCTGTTAAATCTGCTTTAAAATGAGTCTTACGAGGTATATGATGCCCCTACATAAGAGACGTCCAACCAGTGACCCTGATAATTATAGACCCGTTAGTCTTTTAGCCTTGGTTGCAAAGCTGTGAAGTGCATCATTTCTGACTTCATAAATGTAGGCTTTATTAATCTCACATTTCTGGGACTTCATTAGTTTGGTTTTGTCAGAGATAGGGCATGCCTTTCTTAACCTTGTAAACTTAAAAAGAGTAATACAAGCAGTTGATGATGGTTATGGGGTGCACACAGCATGCATGGACCTGGTCAAGGCATTCATTTCCATGGCGAAACTAAATATCAATTTATATTTAGTAAGGTAGATAGCAAATGGATTGTCAGAAAGAAAGAGTTGTAGTTGCAGGTGGCACCACAATAAGTAAAAACATCATAATGGGGTTCCTCAAGTCTAAGTGCCTTGTATTTTCTATTTAACATTTATTTCTGTGAAGTGTAATTGGATATCTCAGCTCTATGATTACCAAAAATTGATGCGGGCTGCAAGCTGGGGAGCTGTTTAAACACATCAGTAGTAGTCCTGGATGGGCTGGACTATGTCCTCGAAGTAAATGACAAAAAGTGTAGTTTAGTATGATGAGGAATTCATTATTTTATTACACAGATGACACATTCCCTTGAGAATGATGTCAGTAGAGACCTACGTACCCTTGTAATTGACTCCCTGTCCAGAAGTCCTTCTCTGTTTCCCAACTAATAACCAGAGGCATCTCCCCCAGAACCAGAGAAGTCTTACTTTCACTGTACTTACCTCATGGCTGACCCATTTAATGAATGTAATTCACTCTTTGGTGGTGTATTTATCAAAACATTACTCAACTGCAGAGACCTCAGAGGTTTCTAACCCAAAAAGGCATCGGTCTTGAGTCTGTTATTTATATTAACTAACTGGCTTTCTTATGTCTGAATAAACATTTCCTTGAGTCTGTTATTTATATTAACTAACTGGCTTTCTTATGTCTGAATAAACATTTCCTGTAGACTCCTCCTCAGTGATCTTGGCTTGGCCTTTCAGATATTAATGATCCCACTCTCCTAGACCTGTTGTGCCTCTGTAGAACTGTTTTCTTAATCATGTGTACAGAGGACCTCAATCTCAAAGTAGAACCCACTGGTGTGATAGGTTCTTATACCAGTCTAACAGTCTGTAACTCATCAGTGGAAAATGCAACTCTGCTGTTAAATGAAGTAGTTCCCTATCAAAACTGAAGATGAACCTGTACCGCCACTACTGAAACATCTTGAGAAAAAAAATAAGAAAATTATGATTCATTCTTGTTTAGAATGTACGTGTGACACTGCTTTCTGGTTATCCAGCTAAGTTATGAAATGGGCGTTCTTTAAAAGGGACCGCACATTCTTGGCTGTATATGAAATAAGGTTTTAGATTTCTACAGGCTTGCACTTTAATTTATATGTACAGAATTGTTCAATGATGGTATAACTCAAGAACAGCTACACCACAGATTGTGCTGTGTTATGCTTCATATTTGCTGTGCTATGCCTTTTCTCATCGTACTTTTGTTTGAAAGGCAGACCACACACACTGGTATTGTTTCAGTATAATATAATTATCGTATTGAATTTGCAGTTTTCATTGCCACTATCGCCCTACAAGCCTGACCAGCCTGGTCTGCAAGGCTATGGAGCATATCATCATGGAACTCATTAACAAGGACATAGGAGACCTCCTAACACTTGACCCAACTCAGTTCAGCTTTAAGGGCAGATCATGCCTACTGAACCTAGTTGACTTCTTCGAAACAGTCACCAAAGCCATTGACGAGGGTAAGGTGGTTCATACAGCCTACCTAGACCTTGCCAAGGCTTTCGGCACCATTCCTCACTCGGGTATCATAGATAAACTCATCAGCCTAAACATAAACCCCTACGTCATGAGATGGGTTGCCAGCTGGCTTACAGACAGAACCCACTCTGTAAGAATAGCAGGATCCTTGTCTGAATCTAAACCAGTCACAAGTGGTGTCCCCCAGGGTTCAGTGTTGGGCCCGCTACTGTTCCGCATATATTTCTCAGAGGTACAGGCAAACACAAAAGGTCTATGGCTGACCAAATTTGCTGATGACTGCAAGTTGGGAACCATAATTGACACTCTGGCTGACACGGACATTCCCCAGAAGGGCCTCACCGAGACTGACACATGGTGTCAGTCATGGCCTCAAGTTAAATGCCAGAAAATGCATAGTCATCCCGGTTGGGAAGAACAAAACACCCACAAACTACCACACTGGTGGCAGCCCCCTTTCAGAAGAGGTAATAAGAGACCTGGGGACTAGGGTAGATAGTAATCTGTAGTTTGACAATCACATCGCCAAAGTAGTTAGGAAATCCTTCTATGTAGTCCATCTAATTACTAAAGGGTTCGCATCTAGAAATGGAGGTAATAGTGCCCCTATACTCGTCACTCATCAGACCCATCATAGAGTACAATGCCCCTTTTGGGATGTACCTCACAAGACACTACCAGCAGCTGGAGAGACCACAGAAGTACCTCACCAAGAGGATCACAGGACTCAAACTTATGCCATATGCAGCCAGACTGAAAAAACTACGGCTTTACTCAGTGGCGTATCGCTTGCTCAGAGGTGATCTCTGCCTAACCTACAAAGCCATGTTCAACTCAGAATTGATGGACATGCTCCACCTAAAGAAATCCAAGTCACTACGAGCCACATGCTCCAGTGAGCTAAACCCCGACACTACAATAAATAGAAAATGCTGGAGGGACAGATTCCTGTCACAGACTCCCCATGCTTTGGAACAAAATCCGTAATTACATTAGACAGAGCACCTCAATATTACTCTTCAAGAAGAACCTTGACGAGTGGATGGGAAATAGAAAGTACACCCCGGGGATCACGTCTGTGGCTCTGCTTGATAGAGGCGCAACTAACTAATTTATGGGGCGGCGAAAGCCGACACTTACGGGCTAGGCTTATAAATGCCCTCGGGCAGATAGCCTAGTAGCTACCTATGATCAAGCAATTTAATTGAGAATTATTTTACATGAACAAGTAAGATGAAAAGCTGCTACACTTGTTCAGTTTAGATGACTTTTCTTACATGCAAGCATACTGGGAGTCTACGTGCCAGGCAGTTGCTGCCTAGCATGTCAGCAGTCAGGGATTTTGCCACTTACTGTTGTCAGAAGTGAATTAAAAAAATGGTGTTTTACAAGAACTTACCTTTTTGGCAAGAGAATTTCTTGGCTTCAGTTTAAAAGAAAGACGTACGTTCTCTGTGGCTGGCAGGACTGATATCTCAAATCAAAGATAACTTGCTGTTGCACAGGGAGGTATCCCATCTATTACATTAGCTAATTGGTGTTTGAGGGCTTACAGGGCTTAAATGCTAGCTGTCATCCTTCTTCTGAGGCAGAGTATTTTCCTTGCCATGTTAATAGTTCCTGTTGGAGCTAGGGGCCTTCTCCTGAGCCACAAAATAAGAGTAGAGCATGCCGATTATTTAAAGTTATGTGGAATGGTGACATAGGGTGAAAAAAGGTATTTTTCCATCAGGATGGTACCATGCTGGAATGACATCCTGTTCTACGCTTTTTGTAGACATTTACACTGGGCAGTAGGACATGTCAAATTGCAAACCACAGACTGGAGACCAGAAATACATTTGGAAGAATTAAAAAAAATAATAATTAAATTTCCCTTTAGCTGCTTTATTCACTGAGCTTAAACAAAGCTCCCTTTAAAATGGCTCTCCTAAATCTCCACTTCCTTTGTCCGTGATGGGGACTATGTTTTCCCCCCGTGGGTCCATTTTTCCTATAGTCAGAACACCCTGGAAAGTAGAGGACTGCATCTGCTGTCAAAAAAACTGGTGCATTTTATTTCATTTTGATAACTGTATTGTTGGACTAAATCACCAAACATTCTTCAGTTTCACTGTGGGCCCATTAAGGCAAAAGAAAAAAGACAAAGTGAATGTTAACAATGATGAGCAAAACCTACAAATACAAAATAGCAGTGAAGCTGCTTTTAGATCAGGAAAATGATATAAGTAGTAAAGAGCAAATATATGGTATATATGTTTAACATCGAACAAGTAAAGAGTAAATGCTTTATACGTTTAGTAGGAACTTAAAGCATACATGACCATCTCTCTAGCATTTAAATTGTGTTAACAGTAATGATGACAGTAGTGCTAATAGGTTTGAAGTAGTTGCAGCAGAAACAGCATGTTAGCTTCAAGGGTTAGTGTTCTCTAACATTTTTAATTACCCCTTTTCTTTAAACCAAGAACAGGTGTAGTCCTTGAGAATGGATTCTTTTGTGTCTGAATAGATTTATAGTGTTTTTTTGCCTGGTTTCAGCAGGGAGCTGATTCCAGGTGATGTACAAGATTAGAGAATGCCGTTGCCCATATGGCTGTTTTGAATCTGGATCTAATGGGGAAAAGGGCTTTATGTTTCCCGGAGCATTCTCTGGTCTCGTATGCAACTTTTATTTGTGTGTGTGTGTGTGTGTGTGTGTGTGTGTGTGTGTGTGTGTGTGTGTGTGTGTGTGTGTGTGTGTGTGTGTGTGTGTGTGTGTGGTTGGGGTGGGGACTGTAGCAGTGATCTAGTTTAGGGATTTTTACAGCCCCACTAGGCAAGTAGAAGGATAGATCTGCATTGACTGTCAGCCACTTAACTTTGGTTAGGAGTAAGCAGTGGTGAGTGCTGTGAGCAGCAGTGAGTTTGCTAATCAATTTTTTTTCTGTTTATGCTGGAGCAAAAGGTTAAGTGAAGTATATATTCAGTTTTAGGGATGAATGCATTCCTTGTTAGGGCAAATTGGGTAGTGTATGTAAGAAAGTAAAGTATGTCGTGGCAGTGCCTTGGTAAAGGACTATGTCTCAACATTTATAGAATGAGTGAAGGGTCTAATGTCCGTCCTAAATATCTGTTCCAAATCAAGTGGGAGGGTATTTCTGTTTGTGTGATACATGTATGTTGAGATTTTTGGAAGCTTTTGCGGTGTTACAAAAGTCATGATACTGGATTTTGATGAGTTAATAACTGGTCTGTTATTTTAAGACCAGCCACAAATGTTAATGAAACAGTCTTGCAGTTTCATGTGGAGGTTTGGTAGGTTGTTGTAGTCTTCTAGAATAAGGAGGTTACATTTGGACATTATAAATTTGACCTGCCAAAGGTCAGTGTTCAAATCATTAATACAAAGAAAAAAAGCAGTGGCCTCTGAGCAGCACCCTAAGGGTACACCAACATCGCATTTGCTTTTGTTGGAGAAGCAGGAGTTCAAGTAGACCTCAAAGATTTGTCCTGTAGGCAGTATTGGAACCTTTTTATTGTTGGGCTACCAGAGCTGAGATGATGAAGATGGCAATGATCAGCTGTTTTAAATTCATTTCTGAAAGTCGTCCTCACTGAGTTCCAGCTATATCGGGAACAGATTGACCCTAGGGCAGTAGCTATTTGGTGCAAGATGATGTAAAAGAGGGCAGTAGGAAAGGTACATCTACCTTACAAGGAAATTGTTATGATTCTAGATGGTTTCTTGCTCCAAAAGGAAATAAGTCCATAGAAACCAGTATTGGATCCTCAGCATTAAACAAATGTCTAAAATACTAAAATTCTGCACGATATATCTACAGACTCACCTTCATTACAGGGATGGCAGTTTTAGATCTGGAGCATGCTTGTTGGCACATTCCATTTTACAGAATTCTCTGTAAAAGCCTTATCAGTGAGTCAGAAGCATTTTCATTCTCAGTGTTGCATTTTAAGCTACTGCTTCCGAGTATTTTCAAAATGCCTGATTTGTGTTACCTTCTCTAAGGAATCGGGGCATAAACATTCTCTTATGGTACGTTTAATGTAATTTCCTTTGTAGATTCCCTGGAATTCACAATCGGTAAGGGCTACACCTTGTACCCTCCTGAAACAAGTTTTTCTAGGAGCCTTAGACATGGGGAAAGGGTCAAAACATTGCAGCTCTTTCTCAGTTTGCTGCAAAGCGTTCCTGATTGTCTGCATGGATGTTTCTTAGAATCCTGGAATGGTAATTGGTTGGATCATCGATGACAGTTGCTTCATTAGCCCTGTCCTGCCAAAATGCTGTTTTTCTCAAACTGGTGTAGCCTCACAGGTGATTTAGTAAGGGGATGGGGTTAAAATACTTGCATCGGAGGGTATTGGGGTGAGTGGGTGGGGGCCTTCATCCTGCAACACTCGAGAGGCTTTTCTTAATGTTTGTTATAGTTTTGCAGATATGGGGAATTGATGCTGCAAAAATGCTACTTGTATCCTCCTCCGCTACAACAGCTTGCTCAAAATGATACTTTAGATGTAAGAAAAATCCAGTTCTAGTTACAAAATGTGATATCTGAGCAGAAAAGTTTTCTTGGATCCCTTAATTGAAAAGGGAACTATGTTGACAGATATGCAAAAAAAAAAAAAATTTTCTACTAATCTGCCAGCACAAGTCTCGATTAAAAAAAATAAAATAAAAATTGGGATATTGTTTGAGGCATACAAGAAAAGAGTGAATGGCAGTGGTATGTCTGTCCGTGCACTTCAAGATCTGTCTGCTTCAAGAGGTTTTCCAGTGTGTCACAGGAATTATCGAGTGCGGTTTAAAGATGAGAAATTGCTTCCTGTTGTACAGAATGGCTGTTAACTTTTGACCTCTACCATAAAAATAAAACCAGAACTTTTTAGCATAAATTCTAAAGGTCATCTGGACAGCACAGTGGTGCACCAGTAGCGTTGTCACCTCACAGCAAGAGGATGTTCATCGTGTTTCACTGTTGCAGTCATGACTGTAGGGTTCTCCCCCCTACCGGCAGGCAGCCCTCGGTCGGCCAGAATCCCAAAGTCTGGGTCCGGCGTCGGCTGTTCAACCATGCTCGCTGACGTCAGAGCGCCAGGAGTACAAAGCTGACAGCTGACGCCATCTTCTCCAGTCTTTCTTGCCGTGCGGTGATAGCAGTTCGCAAGTGCCGGTCGGCTGACTCCTGACTATTTTTTCTGATAAACTTCAGTCCGAAGATTTTCTTCTCCATTCAAAGCTAAGTACCCCGTTGGGGAAACTTATTTCTTGCTCCACTCCGATGTTAGGAAAAGTTAATAATTGTATTTCATGTGGGAAGCAAATACCTCATAAGGATTTTCATTCTTACTGTATTCCTTGTTTAGGCCCTGACCACGACATAGCTAGTTGTCGGTTTTGTGCTAGATTCAATCAACGTACAATTGAGCGAAGGTACGATTTTGCCTTTCATTACTTCGGTAGGCGGTTTAACTACAAAATGTCGTCTGATACGGTTCCGACTACCAGAGTTCAGAAACGTCGCAAGGATAAAGACAGGCCTCTGAGGTCCAAATCTGATGATAGCGCACAAGTGGAGCCAGCTTCAGGTTTGGCCGTCGTCAGTGAGGCACTTTTGCAGCCCCCGTCTTCGGCCATTTCAGAACCGATGGCTGAAACGGACTCTCATGAGGAACCATCCAGGCATTTAAATATTTCTATTGCAGGACCTTCGGACAATGCTCCTTCAGATGGGTCCGGAGCCGCTGTGCAGGTACCGGCTTCCAAAGGGGTTTTCAGGCCTACTCAGCTTCTAATAAAGGCAAAGCCAAAGACAAAGGCAAAGACTCCTCCTAAATCAAAGACTGCAACACAGGCCTCTTCTGAA
Source organism: Protopterus annectens (assembly GCF_019279795.1). Classification (NCBI taxonomy): domain Eukaryota; kingdom Metazoa; phylum Chordata; order Ceratodontiformes; family Protopteridae; genus Protopterus; species Protopterus annectens. Next base: position 864,419,687 of record NC_056737.1, on the reverse strand, counting down.
CCGGCTCCCAAGTCACAGAAACAGTTACTCAAGATGGCGGAGGATTTACTTACTATGGTTAGGGGTTCACATCCCCCTCCAGATAAAAGGTCAAGGCAGGATGTTTATTATGATTCCTCTGATCAGGCTTCTGTTTCCTCAGTTTCTTCTTCTGACCAGGAATATTCTTTTCCTCCTTATGAGGATTCTGATGCTGAGGAATCCATTCCTTCAGCTTCTCCCCCTGAGGATTTCTCTTTTGGGGAAACTTTGCATGAAATGAGGGAACATTTCCACTGGGAAGGACAGGAGTATTCGGAATCTAAGAAAAGACTGAGGGATTTTCTTCTTCTTCCCCAACATAGACCCCTGGCTATTCCTCCTGTTTTGGATATTGTGGATGATGCCTTTTCGGAGGCTAACTTAACCTCGGTCTCTTTTCCTCCTGCTCCTGTTAAGCCTGATGGATATTACAGGGTTCCTGATTCCCACCAGTTTTTATACAAGAACCCTTCTGCTGACCCTGAAACCATTTCTCAGGGTCCTAACGGAGTTAAGGCCGCTTCTGCCAAAAATCCCATTCCTACTGAAAAGGATTCTCGATCCTTAGAAAGATGGGGCAAAAAGGTGTACACTTCTGCTACTTTGTCCAGTAGGGCTTTAAACTGTCAGTTTCATATGCTGAAATATCAGCAATTTATCTTGTCTGTTTTAAAACAAAAGCTTACTTCCATTTCTGCCTGTGCAGATGATAAGGAATTACATGACTTATTACATGCCACTGAACAAGTTGGGAAGCATGGTTTACACTGTGGATTTGATGCCTTGGAGGCTTCTTGTCAGGCTGCGGCCTCTGGCACAGTCATTAGAAGGCATGCATGGCTAAAGGAACAAAATTTGCCTGAACAAGTAAAGGCTAAATTATTGGATGCTCCTGTTCAGCATAATGTTTTGTTTGAATCAAAAGCTGAAGAGGTGATTAAAAAGATGGAGGATAAGGCGAAATCCATGCAAACAGTTAAATATTTCTTACAAGTACAGCCACCTAGATTTAGCAGGAATTGGCCTTCAAAAAATTGGTCCTTTCCCACTTCAGACAGGCCTCAGAGGGGTAGATATAGACGCTCCAGAGGAAGACCTCAAACACAAGCTTCTTATAGACCAAGACAGTGGACTGCTTCCACCCCTAGAGGAGGAGAGGACAGGTCACAAGCTCAAAGGAAACAAACTCAATGACTCCCTCTGTTGGGCTACAGGAACTTCTTGCTGGAAGCCCCTCTCGGAGGAAAACTCTCTCTTTTTTTTTTATCAAAATTGGACTCAAATAACCCAAGACAAGTGGGTTTTGGATGTGGTTTTAAGAGGTTACAAATTCCATTTTCATACCTTGCCAAGGCCAAGCTGATGGCCAGACCTTCCAAAACATCAATGGACGGAGGCCTTAAACCAGGTGGAAGCTCTTTTGGCCATGAATGCCGTAGAACTGGTTCCACTTTCAGAGATGGGAAAAGGTTTTTACTCAAGGCTCTTTCTAGTCCCAAGGAAGCAAAACTCATGGAGACCCATTCTGGATCTGTCGGTCTTGAACACTTTTTTAGAGATTCCAAAATTCAAGATGCTTACTCTACAGCAGCTACTTCCAATGCTGTCCAAAGATGCATGGATGGTAACTTTGGATTTAAAGGAGGCATATTTACACATTCCCATCAGGCAGGATCGCAGAAAATACCTCAGGTTCAAGGCGGATCGAGGCACTTTCAATTCTCTGCGCTGCCCTTTGGATTGTCTACTGCCCAGGGTCTTCACCAAATGCCTGGCTCCAGTAGTAGCTTACTGCAGACTCAAGGGAATTCAAATTTACCCTTATCTGGCCGATTGTCTAATTCAGGCAGACAGCAAGGATGTCTTACTCCAGCATCTAGAATTTGTACAGAACCTCCTCAAGTTCCTGGGATTCTCTGTAAACATAAAAAGTCAAATTTGACACCATCACAACAGATAACTTTTCTGGGTGCTCTTCTAAACACCACAACCCAGATGGCATTTCTGACATCCGAAAAACAATTACAGCTGGCTTCAACTTTCAAAACCTTGGCAACTTTAACTCCACTATCTGCAAGGAAATTCCTGCAGGCTTTGCCTCCTGCATCCTTCTCGTACCATATGCAAGACTACACATGAGGAAAATACAGTGGTACCTAAAAAGTGTATGGTCTCAGCATTGCCACAGCTTAGACATACTGATCTCCGTCCTTCCTTGCCTTCAAAAGGAATTTCTTTGGTGGTCCAGGGTATGTGCTCTAAACAAAGGGAAACCCTTCCGTCTGCCTCCTGCCACTCAGATTCTAACCACGGACGCCTCAGATTATGCTTGGGGAGCCCATTTTCAGGGCAACTGTCTGCAGGGTCTTTGGACAAAGGATCAGAAGCACCTGCATATCAATTTAAAGGAAATGTTAGCCATTCAGAAAGCTCTATTGGCCTTCAGGAATCTTTTACAACCAGGACAACTACTAATACGGACAGACAATGCCACAGTTATGTGGTACATAAACAAGCAAGGGGGATCTCATTCCTACCCCCTTTGCAGACTAGCCATGGATCGATGGAACACAGCTCTAGCTTGCAATCTGGATCTTCAAGCTCAGTTTCTACCAGGGAAACAAAACTTCTTGGCAGACAGTCTGAGCAGAAACCTTTCGGATCCACACGAATGGATGCTGGACACCAAAATATTCAGGGTGATAACAGCAGTCTGGGGATGTCCTCACATAGACCTCTTTGCATCCCATCTCAATCATCAACTAAAGAATTTTTGCACCAGGATTTTCCACAGAGAAGCTTGGAAAGTGGATGCCCTGTCATTCAGTTGGAGGAACCTCTCGGGATATGCCTTTCTGCCTCTTCCTCTTCTTCCACGGGTCTTATTGAAGATAAAACAGGACAAGCCCAAGATGATAATCTTGCTGGCTCCAAATTGGCCTCTGCAGTTTTGGTATCCAACTCTAAAAAACCTATGCCTGGAGCCCCCTTGGATTTTACCTCAGTCTCCGAACCTTCTGTCCCAACATCAGGGTCAGGTTCTACACTCTCATGTCAGAACTCTCAGCCTGGCGGCCTGGTTAATCCAGAGCCTTTGATTTCTTCTTTTCTACCCAAGCAGGTTATGGATGCCATTTTAGAAGCCAGGCATCCTAGCACTAGAAAATCTTATGCAGGAAAATGGAAAACATTTTGTTCCTGGATGCAGGCTCAGGATTCTGATCCTTTTCTCCCTAACATTTCTTTAATTTTACTTTACTTGACAGATCTCTTACATAAGGGTCTCTCTTTCTCTTCCATTAAGATACATGCCTCTGCTATTTCTGCTCATTATAATACAGACCCTCCCATCTTTTCCCTCCAGCTCATGAGACAGCTTCTCAGAGGAGCTAAGAACGTATGACCTCCTAGATCTCCTCCCATTCCTGCTTGGGATCTCAACTATGTTTTGGAAAAACTAACCTTGCCTCCTTTTGAGCCTGCTGCCTCTTCTGACATCAAGTTTTTATCTTGGAAGACTGCTATCTTGTTAGCCCTAACCTCTGCCAGGAGAGTTTCAGAGTTACAAGCTCTTATGGCTGTGGAACCTTATATTATTTTTCATCAAGACGGTATCTTTGAGGACTAATCCTACCTTCATGCCTAAGGTGGTTTCCAAAGTGGCTTTAAATCAAACTATCCACTTGCCAACCTTTTTCCCCACTCCTCAAAATAAAGGGGAAAGGATCTTACATTCCTTGGATGTACACAGACAACTACGTTTTTACCTAGACAGAACCAAGGACATCAGAAAATCAGAACAATTGTTTGTTTCTTATGCTTCAACTTCCCAAGGTAAAGCCATTTCAAAACAGACCATTTCTAAATGGATTGCTCATGGAATCATATTTTGTTATTCACATCATGGAAAGCAAATCCCAGGGAGTATACGGACACATTTCACCAGAGCTGCTGCCACTTCTGCGGCCTTCCTCAGGGGAGTTCCTACCAAAGACATTTTGGAAGCTGCAACTTGGAGTTCAGTGCATACTTTTTCTAAGCACTACAATCTACCTCTCTACTCTAAGTCTAGGGCAGGCTTTGCCTCTGCAGTCTTGCAGGGCCTTTTAGCCGCCCCTTTTTCTTTATGACCACCTCCCTTTCTTTCAGCTTTGGGATTCTACCCTACAGTCATGACTGCAACAGTGAAACATGATGAACATAGTACAGTTGTGTACACCTACCATAAATGTAGATGTTCGAGTGTCTTCATTGTTGCAGTCTGGGTTTCCCTCCCTCCTGTCCCCTCTTATTTTTACTTTTGTGTAGTTCCTTTTTTCACCATTCTTCTGAGGTGTATTTGCAATGGTTATGGGACCTTTTTCATTTTGGGACTCCTGACATCTGGGGCAAGAAAAACTGGAGAAGATGGCGTCTGCTGTCAGCTTTGTACTCCTGGCGCTCTGACGTCAGCAAGCATGGTTGAACAACAGACGCTGGACCCAGACTTTGGGATTCTGGCCGACCGAGGGCTGCCTGCAGGCAGGGGAGAACCCTACAGTCATGACTGCAACAGTGAAGATACTCTAACGTCTACATTTATGGTAGGTGTACACAACTGTACTTTCTCCTGTTTGATTCTCGGCTGGAGAACCTTCTGTATGAAGTCTGCATGTCCTCCCTGTGTTCATGTGGGTTTTCTCCGGGTGCTCCCTTTTCCTCCCATGTTTCAAAGACATGTCTGGAGCGTTTCTCCCTGGGCCTCCACTGAAAATTGGCTTTGTTCCAAGTCTGACTTTTCCCAGTAAAGAAATGTTAAATAAATTAAATCTGAGTTACGAGTGATAGCTAACCTAGAATGATTCTCAAGACTTGTAAAAATAAATAAATAAATGAAAATAATATATTTCTGAAGGACACTTGTCTTCCTCACAACAAACAGATTCCTAATGTCATTGGTTCAGTTTATGAAAGCTTGTTGACTTTTTTTTCTTGTTGTATACATATCAAGAATTATTTTGAGGAAGTTAATAAATGATGACTTCTGATTTTAAGAGGACATTTATTAAACAAAAATATTGGTAGGTGTGTAATATCTATTATTTTATTTTTTTATTATAGCCATGTATTTGGTCTTAGCAACTTTCATACTACCTTAGCTCCTTCAGCAGTCATCTCCAGGCATAGATTGAGTAGTATTGGATCAGACATTTTATTGTAGTCCAGAGGTTACCTTTTAGTATCTTGATTTCAAGATGGTTATGTAATCTTTAAGCAATAACCAGTGAGTGGGTGTGGGTATGTTGAAGGTTTACCCACGATTGGCATGGTTTGATCACAAGGGCAAAACCCAGGTTATTGAAGCGTGCTGTGAGTAAATCTTCAGTATACCCACAGCCACGAGTTAGTTATTACTGTTATACAATGATATTTAAGAAATAAATTGCTTTTTTTAAATAATGTGTTTGTATAATGGCACCATGGTGTTCCTCCACATTGTTTTCCCCATTCTTCCGTGTTTGTTGATGTACTGCGCTTGCATACAGGACTTAAATTCCAGTACTTTCAAGTGTATTAGTGCTGTGGAAAGCAAGCAACAGAGAAAGGAAGACCTTTGTAATTTTTTTTTTTTTAATTATAAAATATGGGCAGTTTAGAGGTGTGAGAGACACTGGGCAGAAGTACAAGCAAAATTAGGTAAGTTTCTTTAATTTTGCAGAATATTCCTGATTTTCCTTATATTTGCTGTGCCCTCTATATGTATTCTTCAACCTCTTAGCTCACGAAATGTGGAGAAAGCCATAAATAAAGGGGGGGGGGGGAGAGACAAAGGCTCAGAAATGGATAAAAATTAAAAACCTCAGCTTTGGCCGGCTAAGAACTTGCTATATTCAACTGGACGTATAAGAGAATTTAAGTACCTTTATCTGCTCTTTTTTTCCAAAAAATACAGTATTTAAATTGATTTTAACTGTGTGGAAGGAATATTAGCTGAACTGGAAGTTAGTCAGTGTTTGCTGAATTTTGTTATTTGCTAGTAATTACAGGTGTGGGGTAGTCACATTCTTTGATTTCCTGTCCTTGCCTATTTAAGTGGTACAGTGTGAAATATTTTCTGCTTAAAAACCTCAGCTTTGGCCGGCTAAGAACTTGCTATATTCAACTGGACGTATAAGAGAATTTAAGTACCTTTATCTGCTCTTTTTTTTTCAAAAAATACAGTATTTAAATTTATTTTAACTGTGTGGAAGGAATATTAACTGAACTGGAAGTTTTGACTCTGCTCTTCAGTTAGTCCCACCCACCCTCCCTGTTTTTGTTTTTAGTGGCCTTACAACTGCCCGCCCCTTTTGTAAATTTGTGTTTGGATACTCCTTCTGGGCCCATCTCATTTGCTCACTCAACTGAGTGCAGTGAGATCATGTTCTGATTTCAGGCACTCCTACTGTGTACAAAGAGAGCATCTGGGAAACAGAAAAAAAATGTAAGCTTGTTTCCTGCCTTTCCTGTTCAGTGGTATAGACTATTTGTAGGCTTCTGAGCCCCCAAGCCCTTCTGTGTTGGAGGGAAGCCTTCTAGCTTAGCTTTTTTTTCTTATAACTAGCCAGTTTTCTAGTTTCGGCACTCAAATCTGTTTCTATGATCTCAGCACTTGTTCAGAAAAAAAAAAAAAAAATGTCATCTGCTTTTACTGTACTTGTGTTTCTACCTAATTTTTTACTTTTGCATCATCTTAAAAGTACTCAGTTATATTTATTACTGCTTGGTGTAACTCATTCTAAGCCTTTTGGTTTAAACACTTGGGCTTCGGACCAGTTGTTTTGCACTGAGAGGGTTTGTGGTCTGCACTGTAGTGGCAGAACAGGTAGCTTACATCCTTCTAGGTTGGGAACTGCTGATTGAGGGCTCAGTGTCTGTTATTCTAAAAGTGTATTAATTCTGGTTTAAGCACTTGGGCTTTCAGGCCAGTTATTTTACATTAAGAGGGTTCGTGGTCTGCACTCTTGTGGGAGGAGAGGCTGACTCTGCCCTTCTGAGCTGGGAATTTCTGGTTGAAGGCTTATAGTGCATGCATATCTGAACTGCTTCTTACTGAAGTTGGTGCGCCTTGTTTGCTGTGGCATAGACTGGATTCGGGCCTGCTGGATCTAGCTTTGTTTGTGTAACTTGAGCACTAATCCAGGCATTCTCTAAAGTATTCAATTGTATTTATTATTGCTTGGTAGTAACTTGATTAAAATGTAGCTATCATTCTAAGTCTTTTGGATTAAGCACTTGGGCTTCAGACCAGTTGTTTTACATTAGGAAGGTTTGTGGCATGCACTGTGGTGGCAGGACAGGTAGCTTTCATCCTTCTAAATTGGGGACTGCTGTTTGAGAGCCCAGTGTCTGTTGTTCTTAAAGTGTATTAGTTCTGGTTTAAGCACTTGGGCTTCAGGCCAGTTATTTTACATTAAGAAGGTTTGTGGTCTGCACTCTTGTGGGAGAAGAGGCTGGACTCTGCCCTTCTGAGCTGGGAATTTCTGGTTAAAGGTTTATAGTGCCTGAATATTTGAACTGTATCTTACTGAAATTGGTACACCTTGTTTGTTGTAGCATAGACTAGATCCAGGCCTGCTGAATCTAGCTTTGTTTATATGCTTGTTGTTTGTTATTTCCCTGGAACGCTAATTCCACCTAATACGCGGCTTCTCAGCGCTTCTGTGGATCACTAGTGATATCTGCATTGCTTACAGTACTTATTTCCTTGTGTCACTTGAAAGTTACTGTTTGTCGTTTTTGCATTTAAGTTACCTGTAACACATTGCACTTAAGTTACCTGGCACTTGCTCACTAAAGCAATTATATGTCAGCACTAAAAATTAAAAACACTACACCCTCACTCCCCACTGGCCCTGGTTTTCAATTATTAAGGAATTCCCAATATTATTCTAGCATGTCCAAAGGTCAGTTGTCGATCTCCTCTCCGGTCCAGCTGGTGAATCTGGGAATCTTGAGGCAATGTTACAACTGCCTCATGTACACAGACAATCCTCTCCTCCTCCCAACAAATTTCAACACATGTGAGAGATGCAACCATATAGCCAAACTGGAGGCTAAGCTCTCTCATCTCAGTACTGGCATAACCAGTCAGGAGGAGAAGGAAACCGCACTCACTACAATTCCAGTCTCACATAGACCTACCCTGACAGCAAACCAAACACATAATCACACAAAAGCATACTCGGAGGCTCTAAATAAAGATCTGCTGAAGCAGCAGAGACCTCCAAAGCAGACACCCAAGCAGCTGCTACCCCAAAACAAAACACGTGCAACACACATCTCACAAAGCCAGTGTGCCAAACAGTCACAGCCCTTAAGACTAAACAACACACCTGATACACTTGTAATAGGTGAGTCTATCGTCAGGCACACTGACGTCCCGCTCACCAGGCTGAACAAGGAGAGGGTCACGGTGAGCAGCCTGTCGGGTGCTAGGATCCGCCACATAACACAAGCACTCAGGTTACTCCAAGGCAAGTACAAATATGACTCTGTCATTGTCCATGCTGGTGTGAATGACCTGAGAACGTACCTCCCTGGACTACATGAAAAGAGACATAAACATGGAGAACATCGATATTTGTGAAGTAACAGAAACCTGGTTCAGGGCTCCCGAGAGCACCCCAGCAATACCAGGTTATACCTCATGCCATGCTTTTCGGCCCCAAAACTTGGACCGAACCACAAAAGGAGGGGGGAGTATCAATATTCGTCAAAGATACCCACACCTCCAGGTTGGTGGCAAAGCACGAAGCATCAGAGACTATCCATGTGCAACTAACAGTGGGTAAAACTGCCTTCCAGTTTATAGCCTGCTACAGACCACCCTCCCAAACCCAGGAACCCCACTCGGCCTTCCTGAGAACACTGGAAAATATGAAGGTCTCTCCAAACACCATTATATTGGGTGACTTCAACTACCCAAACATAGACTGGGAGCATTACTCTAGCTCCAACACCCTAGCCCAAAGGTTCCTAGAATTTTTTAAACTCAGATGCTATGGAACAACTTGTTACCACTCCCACAAGAGGGGAAAACATACTGGACCTGATCATCACCAACATGGGGACTCTATGCTCCAGACCAGAAGTGTATCCCTCACTGGTTAGATCAGACCATAAACTAATCTCACTGGATATTCACATCCCGACCCCACCCCTGCCCAGAAAACCACAGTGAAAAACTTATCTAAAGCAAATTTCACACTCCTCAAAACTGAGGTGGAATCCTTCAAAGCCCCCGGGCCTGTGGAAAATACGGCCCAGACCGCAGAATCCTTTATAAACGCATTCTATGAACACCTTCAGGAATGCATGGATCATGCGATCCCAAATAAAACCAAGACCCAATCCTCCAAAGGCAGACGTCCTGTCTGGTGGACCCCAGCCATAAACAAACTATACAATAGAAGGAGGAAGCTACTAAATTATAGAGCAAAATCCATAAAAGGGAAGGCATCACTGATCAGTATTAGCAAAAAACTACAGGCACACATAAAATTGTCTAAGGCCAGCTTCGAGAGAAAAATTGCACAGGACACTAAGGATAATCACAAGGCTTTCTTTAGTTATGTTAGGAACCTGGGTGGTAATTCCCAGATATGCTAAGAATTAGTCCGAAATGACAAAAAATACACCGAACCCACAGACACTGCCAACATCCTAGCTGACAGGTTCAGCGCAAACTTCTCCACCCCCCCCTCCCCACCAAAAGGGCAAATATCTATCCCAGCAGAGTGCTGCCCCCCTGACATCTCAGATGCTCAGGTAAGAGCCACCCTCTCCAAAGCAAAAAACACAGCATCAGTGGGACCAGATGGTGTCCCGGGCTGCGTCCTACATGAACAAAATGAAGTACACAGCTCCAATGCAGGAACCAACTTAAAAACAAAATAAAAAACAACAGTCATCGACCACTGTGTAGGTAGAAATGGCAATAAGGCACAGACTAGGAACTTGAAGCAGAAAGAATTTAATTCAAAGCACACCGACTGAGCGCTTTCACCAGTAAAACTGGCTTCTTCAGAGTCATATAAACACACCCAGCATTACATCTCTTTAATATTCCTGCCAAAAATCAATTATTCAATTATCCAATAGTTCTTGTTGTTAAAATCTAATGGATTAATCACATTTAATACTTAAATATATCTACCATAGATTTTAAATGCATACTTGATTTAGTTAATGCATCCTTTCAAGATTTTTGTTGTTGTTTTTAATCTAATATTTGATAATTAGCAACACCAAAAAGAATGTATATGTAAGTGTACCATATAACCTCAATTTAATTAATTCTAATACAATATTCACAACTAACCATATTGTGAAAAAAATAATACACAAATCCCAAAACATGAACCACTTGTACAAAACAAATAATAAAAATTATATATATGCAAGTGTTATATGTGTATATGAATATGTTTATAAAATTGCTAAAAATTGTGTACATAAAACACAATTAATCCATAATTTGTGTTGCACGTAAAATAGCAAATCAAATGTCTATATAGTGCAAATGTTGTAATTACTATATAGTGTGACACTTAAATTAAATCAAATCAAATATGCCCTGTGTTTCAACTGGGGTTTTAAAGAAATACATTCATTAAGCCCAGGAAACTTCGTGGCATTCAATCTAATTTGACACAATCTTAACAACAAGAACTATGACAGTTTGTTCCTGAGTAAATCAAAGGAATTAAAGCAGATACCCAAGGGACTTCGTATCTGGAAGCTACCGACGGGTGTAGACCTTGAGTCGGAGGCTTACCAGGAATTGATAGACCTTTACCAAAAAACAGGTATGGAATTACTTGATGTTATTTTGCGCAACAAAGACACTAAGCTCAAAATGTTATGTGAGGAGATTGTTAAACTTGATTCAAGCATTTCATCGGACTTATTATTTTTTCAACATAAAAACCATTACGACAGAGTTGTAAAAAATGTTGACGTTTTTGTTAACAAAAATATAGCCTTAAAAAACAAAAAACTGGTCAGAGATTCTGTGGATTACAAGAATAGGGTTGCATACCCCCCGGGACGTAATAGGAACAGTTCCATGACTAGAACAAACTTTAGGGTTAATTCATTTAGTGTATCAGGGGACCGCTTGGATGTTTGTCATGAGGAGGAAGTTTTTTTGGATCAACCAGTGTTACCACGCAGGTCGGAGAGACTACAAAGCAAGGGGCTGCAATATGGGAAAGTTCAACACCCAAGCCCCAGGAGGAGGGGGAGAAATTATCAGGAGGACACGTGAACAATGACTTTGTGGTTGACTTTGAATTATGTAATAACATTGATGCATTGTTTGTTTTAGATAGTAGCAATTTTTGTTTGAATGACAGTATTGATATGACAGGTGATAGTGAAGCTGTACCTGTGATAACAGCAAAAGCACAAATATTACATTGTGAAGCTAAGGTTGTTGACAATATTGATGCAAATGGGACACTGAATGTTTTATCACATTTAAATGGTGAATTTTCTGAGGTAGAACCTTGTAGTTACACAGCGCCTGGGACATCTGTTACCAACTTGGATGATGAAAACAGTTATGATAATTTTATCCAAGATGTTGTTAGATTTAGTGACATCAATGGATGTGGATTTAATGTGGTGTCAGATACACTTATTTATAACATTGTGGATACAGCTATGGACATGAAGCATGAGGTTATAAAGGAGAAAGGGTTTATAATCTATAATTACACTGATTTAAATATCAATGAAGCGTACTTTGAATTGTTTAGTAAAGGCAATAATTTTGTGCCAAGCTACAATTTGGACATAGCACAGGTTTTAATCAGTTTGAAATTGTACATGAGAAATTTCAGCCTTCAATTATATTTCTCTTTGGCTCGACCAGGGGAAATTACACATGATAATAAACAGGAATCTATGGCATTAAAAAGGAAAAGTACGTTCATACCACCTCCCAATGTAGGAATTAATGCTTTTGAACAGTTAGTTGAAAATGATTTTAGGAAAATATGTTCACAGAAATTAAGGAATATAGACACTCTGACTAAGGAAGAAAGAACGGTTTTGAACGAGTTAATTTCATCTAAACAATATAGGTGCATGAGACCGGACAAGGGTGGGGGGATGGTCATCATGCACAATTTAGATTATAGTTGTCAAATGATGAAAATACTTTGTGATAAAAACACATACAATAGAGTATCAACTAACGAGGTCAACAGAGCATATCGGAAAATCGATATGTACCTACTTGATGCATTATATCAAGGGGTGATTAATGAGACAGAATTTGATTATCTCTCAGTAAAATTTGTAAAAAACAACTCTTGCTGGATAAAGCACCTTCAAACTGAAAAGGAGTCAAAAGTGTAGAAAATAAGAAGGTGCACCATGAGCCAAAAGGCTTAAAGAAGATGAATCTCCAGTAGATAAAACACAGGTTTATTGATACACAACTAACAGACTGCAGTAGGGTGGCTTCGCTATGTTTAACGCTTCATCAGACATCAAGGCAGCCTCAAACCATCTGTTTAAATAAATATGACTCACAGGTCATGTGCTTAAACTAACAAATCAGAGTAGAAACAATAGTAATATAAATTATTAAAATGCAAACATCATAAAATCTTAAAAACACATGTTAATGTTTTAAAGGTCTATTGGCTAAAAAAGGTTTAAGTGCTATTCTATCATTTAAACCAAATTTATGCGCTTGTAATTTTAGTATCCACTTCCCTTCTCTTTCCTCAACTTTGTTTTTGATGTCCCCTAGTCTGCCATTTTTAGCTACCAGCTCAAGAACCTGAAATTTAAAACAATGTGCTGGTCCTAGTTCCTTTATGTGTTTAGCTAGGGCATTAGTAGTATTGCATTTAGCTATAGCATATATATGCTCCCTAACGCGTTCTCGTAAAGTTCTAGTTGTCATGCCAACATAGAAGACTGGGCATTGCTGGCATCTGGCTAAGTATATTAAACAATCAGACTTACAGTCGGCATAACATCTGAAAAAATAAGTGCGTTTGGTGTAAGGATGTATAAAACAATCAGTGTTGGATATATATCTGCATTGATTGCATGTATGACAGGGGTAGGTACCCGTCTTGGTTAATGACTTGTTCGGTCTTTCAACCCTATCATAACAAAGTAGTCTGCTAAGGGAAGACATATTCCTGTATGCAACTCTAGGTCTCTCATCAACAAGGTTCTTGATTCTATCATCTACCATTAGAAGTCTCCAGTTGTTATTTAAGATGTTTAATATATGTTTGTTTTTGTTAGTATAAGGAATAACAACTCTATTGACATTAGAGTTGTTCTTAGCCTTATTAGGAGCTGAAGAACCTCTAGGTCTATTGATTAAGGGGGCTCCTACATCTTTCCTAAGTCTATCACTCATGGTGATATGTTCTGATACATGCTCACAGTCATAGCCTCTAGATATAAAATTCCTGGCTAATTGAGATTTGTGTTTGTTGTAGACCAAATCTTGTGATGTTAATTTGGAAACCCTTAGGGTTTGGTTCTTAACTATGTTGTTGTGGACGTGTCTGGGGTGCATGCTACGACGGTGTAATAGGTTGTTCCTCCAGCAAGATTTCCTGAAGATCTCTGTCTCAAAACCATTAGTACCTTTAATGATCTTGACGTCCAAGAACTCAATCTCACTAATAGCCTGTGAGCAGTCAAAAGTAAGAAAACTGGTCGTCCCATTCAAATAGTCGATGAACAACCGCAGCTGCTCCAAGGTACCACCCCATAACAAAAAGATATCATCCACAAATCGGTTAAAATATTTAAGATGTTCCTTATATTCAAGAACAATTTTTTAGCAATTTTATAAACATATTCACATACACATATAACACTTGCATATATATAATTTTTATTATTTATTTGTTTTGTACAAGTGGTTCATGTTTTGGGATTTGTGTATTATTTTTTTCACAATATGGTTAGTTGTGAATATTGTATTAGAATTAATTAAATTGAGGTTATATGGTACACTTACATATACATTCTTTTTGGTGTTGCTAATTATCAAATATTAGATTAAAAACAACAACAAAAATCTTGAAAGGATGCATTAACTAAATCAAGTATGCATTTAAAATATATGGTAGATATATTTAAGTATTAAATGTGATTAATCCATTAGATTTTAACAACAAGAACTATTGGATAATTGAATAATTGATTTTTGGCAGGAATGTTAGAGATGTAATTCTGGGTGTGTTTATACGACTCTGAAGAAGCCAGTTTTACTGGTGAAAGCGCTCAGTCGGTGTGCTTTGAATTAAATTCTTTCTGCTTCAAGTTCCTGGTCTGTGCCTTATTGCCATTTCTATCTACACAGTGGTCGATGACTGTTGTTTTTTATTTTGCGTCCTACATGAACTCCAAGAAGAGCTAAACCCAAACATAAAACTACTGTTCAATCTCAGCCTTTACTACAGGATATGTGCCCAAAGAGGGGCGTACAGCAACAGTGGTCCCTCTCCATAAAGGTGGTGCCTCAACGGATCCTGGAAATTATCGCCCCATAAGCCTGACTAGCTTGGTCTGCAAAGCTATGGAAAGGATCATCATGGACCTCATAAATAAAGATATTGGGGACCTACAAACACTGGATCCTACCCAGTTCGGCTTTGTTAAGGGCAGATCCTGCCTCTTAAACCTGGTTGATTTCTTTGAAACAGTCACCAAGGCCATTGACGAGGGGAAGGTGGTCCACACAGCCTACCTGGACCTCGCAAAAGCCTTAGATACAATACCCCACTCGGGCATTATAGATAAGCTCACCAGCTTAAATATAAACCCCTATGTCACTAGATGGATTGCAAACTGGCTCAAGGACAGAACCCACATGGTTAGAATTGCTGGAGCCATGTCAGACTCCAAACCAGTTACAAGTGGTGTCCCACAAGGCTCAGTCCTGGGACCTCTCTTGTTCGGTATATATTTCTCGGAGGTACAGGCCAACACGGAAGGACTGTGGCTGACCAGGTTCGCAGATGACTGCAAACTGGGCGCCATGGCGCCATAATCGACTCTCCAGCCAAAACAAGCATCCTCCAAAAGGGCCTAACAGAAACAGACAACTGATGCCAGAGCCATGGCCTCAAGCTAAATGCCAAAAAGTGTATAGCCATCCCCTTTGGCAAAAACAAAGTGCCCACAAATTACCACATAGGTGGTAATCCATTAAGTACAGAAGAAGTAATTAGGGACCTGGGGACCCAAGTTGATAGCAATCTCTCATTTGACAACCATGTGGCCAAAGTGGTTAGAAAAACATTTTATATAGCCCACCTAATCATGAAGGGATTCACATCTATACCAGGGGAGGTCATCGTGCCTCTTTACTCATCCCTCATCAGGACCATAATTGAGTACAATGCCCCTTTTGGGATGTACCTTATCAGACACCTGCAGCAACTGGAAAGACCCCAAAAGTACCTCACCAAGAGGATCAAAGGGCTCAGACAGATGCCATATGCTGCCCGGTTAAAGAAACTCCAGCTCTACTCAGTGGCATATCGCCTGTTCAGAGGCGATCTGTGCCTGACGTATAAAGCCATGTCCAACCCGGAATTAATGGACATGCTGCACCTCAGAAAATCCAAATCCCATCGAGCTACGCGCTTGAGAGACTTGAACCTCAGCACTGAAATAAATAGGACATGATGGAGGGACAGATTCATAACCCAGAGGCTCCCTTCACTCTGGAATAAAATCTCAGTCCAGGTTAGGCAGAGTCCCTCATTGACTCTCTTCAAGAGGAATCTTGATGAGTGGATGGGAGATCGTAGGTTTACCCCGGGTATCACTTCTGTGTCACTGTTAGACAGAGGCACAGTATACTAACCTCGAAAAAGGGCATAGCAAAATAAATTTAAAATGGGTGGCGAAAGCCAAACACATTCTGGCTAGGCTTATAAATGCCCTAGGGCAGATAGCCTAGTATGAACCTATGAACCTAAATGTTGCTGTTAGAAAAATTAATATCTGTATTATTGTGCATTGTCTGAAGGCTGTGTTATTGTGCATTGTCTGAAGGATGTAGTGTCTGAATGTTTGCCATTATTTAGTGAGAACCTCATAATGCAAAATCGGAGATTTTTGCCAGCATTCTGTCTACCCTTGTTGGCAGCAAAATATTTCTGGAAGACTAACCAGACTATTTCTTTTTTTTTTTTTTTTTGTCCAACATAAATTGGTAAAGGATGTAAGTGGTTAGGTAATGCTGTTTATCAGACTTTCAGTTCAGATCAGGACTTGTTCTGTGAGGAATGGTACTACTATAGTACGCTATTCATAGGGGCCTCTGCAGAGGTGCATCGTGTTTCTCAGTTCAGTCTCTTAATTAAACATTACAAGTTAGATTTGCTCTCCAGTGCAATACAGGGTTTTGCTACTGTACTACATGAAGATGTTAGTGGAGATTTCTTCTTCTGTGAGTAATTCATAGCTTTTTGTGATCTTACCCACATGTGGGATATGGGCCAGGAAGAAAACAGTTGAAATTGTAGTGCAGCTTTATGAAGGGATCCACTATGAATAATCATGGTCTATTTTTGGAAAGTCATGATTAATCAAGACAAAAAATGTCTGAAACCTTTAATTGTTGTAACTCACAGCAGCGATATTCCTGGGGTCATAAAACAGACAAAAATATATTTTTGTGCATTGATTCAGGAGCCCATTGCACCCTCCAAAAGGTAAGCACTCCTGAACCTATATACTCTTGAGAATGCATAACTTGGGAATAATGGGAGGTAGCGAGACAAAACATAATACTCACCTTTTCACTGTTTAAGTTTCATGTCAATCTTGGTATCATTCCAGTTGTGACATTCTGAGCATTACTTAGCTGGATGTTGACAAATGGTCATGGTACCTGTGTGAAATTGTGCAGAAGCTATTCAGCATCCTTTTCTTGCCCCCCCCCCCCCAAAAAAAAAATAAAGGGTTCTTCCATCTTTTAACGTGCGTGTCTCTGTGTCTGCAATAGTTTTATGTAAATCGTTGTTTGATGTTTGGGGGGGAACAGAAGCCTGGATGGCCACTTGATAACAGGAAGGCCTGGTGTTTGTGTCTGGCTGCTTATGTAGGTGATATGAATGTCCTTGATTGTTTTTAGACCTGCTGTACACATAATGCTTCAAGCAGCTGTGATGGGCCTAGTTCAGTATCTTTGGATAACAGAGACAGGCATTTTGACTGTGTGGTTTATTTTCCATTTATATTCTTTTACCACTCTCATTTTGAATCATCCTTTGGTATTGTTCTGGGTGCATTAGAAATGTGCCTTACAGTGGCGAATTGCTTTTGTAGTGGGCTAGGTTACGGACAGTGAGATAGTTTTGTTGCTGCACTTACACTTGTGGCTATATGCAATTGTTGGCAGCAATGATCGGTGAGGAAACAAAACTGCATTGAGAGAGATCAGAAAAAGTATATTGCATATTTACTTTTACAGCTGGTTCCTCACACAACAGGATTTGTGTTTCTTGACTTAAGTGTTGGGTTTTGCATTATTTACTTCTAAGTGTTAATTGTCGTCTGTTGCCCATCTTTGTGTAGAGAAATTTTCTAATATTGCTTTTCTTTGACTTTATTGCTAAAATCTTTTCTTGTTTTGATTTCAGTAACGGTAAATTTGGAGCATGCTTCATACCTGGGCTATGCAAACAGAGTGACCTTACACTGTATGCAGTAAGACCTGGACTTCGCCTTTGGAAGTCAGATGCTCATGGAACTGTTCAAGCTACATACATTTTAAAAGATATGTTTGCTGGTGGAGTAAACACTTTTGAGTTGTACCCTCGATCAGAATCCCCTACATCAGGGGGTTACAGACCTCCAGAGAGATGCCTTGGTTTAGTGACTTGTTTTTTTCAGGAAGGGTGTGTACTGAGTTGGAATGAATATAGCATTTATGTAGTGGACCTGGTAAACCAGGTAAGTGACAAATATTTTGTAGATTACTTTTGTTACATATGTACATTGATATCAGTAGTCATTTACTTGCATCATGTCAGCTTTGATGATGGATTACATAAAAAAAATGTTAAAGTGAATGAATGGTACTTAAAGTAAAAAACGAATATATTTAATGCTGAGTTTGGTAGTAACTTGACTCACGTTACAGGCAGGGCTTAAATGACCATTTATATGAAGTGGAATTGTAACTTGTTAATTTTGTACTTTCAGGAAATTAGCTGCTTCCAGTATTTATGGAGAAATATGTTTGAGGTACATGTTGGTTATTTTCATGCAGTTTCCGACTTACCCTGTGGCTGTTGGATGTTGGGGAAAGATTAAATGTTTTAAGAGTAGCACCTATTCTATCATAGAGAGAGAGAAGTATATTTGATGAATTTGTGGCTATTACTGTAAGTCAAGTTTGGTTGTGATTATCATTATTAAATCCATTCCAAGGCAATTACAGACATTAATGCACTTAACATCACTCAGCTTGTGAATAAGCAAGACACTCAAAAGAAGTCCATTGACAATATATGCTATTAGCTGCCCGACTTTATCATGTACTTGACTACAAGCTGACAGAAATGCATCTTAGATGCTGTAACTGGAGTATTTAATTAAAATATTTCATGTACCTTTCCCTGAGTTTTCTAGTCCGTTCAGTGAGTTGAAAGTGATCTTTGGGAATCAGCTTGAGTTTTGATCCCTACACCCCCCCCCCAGTTGCTGTATCTGTTGCTTTGTACAGGCACACAATGTTGCTAGCCACAAGTTTAAGCATTTCAACATGGTCACTCATAAGTGATCTTGTGTAACATCATAATAGAATACTAGGCTACTGATCCAAAGGGCCTTTTTAAGTCTAGCCATGCTTACCAATACAATTTGATTGGTATTGGTTCCCAAAAGCTTGTATATATATATATATATATATATGTATATATATATATATATATATATATATATATAATGAAGCTTTCACTGTCTAATAGAGGCATAAGCTGCCAGCCCAGGGGTATAATTACAGATGTGAAGTTGTTCAATCTCGCAGTTCATTATTATGTATGAAGATAAGGAGGAACATCCGAAGTCTGGTTTTAAAAAATTTCCAAACTGCGGACAAAAAATATCTGTGACAGATGCACATGTTCAGTGCATTTATTGCTTGGGTGAGGTGCACCTTCAGGAGTCCTGCAGTATCTGCCACTCCTTTTCTACTAGGATGCTGGCTGAGAGGAAGAGAAAACTTTTAGATCGAGGTATCCTTAAGCACCCCTATGTAGAAGCTTTGTCTGACCAGGATGAGGCCAGCAAATCATCAAAATCTTCTTCGGAGTATAAATCAAAAAAAATCAAAAAAAGTGGAATATACTGTGACTTTGGCTTCACAGCCTTCGGAGCTGATAGTCTGTTCTTTTCGGAGCCGGGACTCTGGCTTGGAACCGGTTTCCGAGACTCGTTCTTCTCCACTTCTACAATCTGCACCATCAGTGCTTTCTTCCAGGTCATCCGTTAGCCTTTCTGATTCGGACATGGATCGACTGGTACAGAAGCTATTAACAGCACCAGGCCTAACTAAATTGTTGTCGGCTCCGACCCGGGCGTTGGAACTGAAGAGCACACTTCCTGAATTGACTACTCCTCCTCCGAGCCGTACTGGTCCTTCAGAGCTGGAGGAGGCCGACTTGATGATTGTAGAACCCTTGGAGCCGACGGCTGTTCCAGTATAGTTGGCTCCATCTGCTTGGACATCCACAGTGCCAACCGGGGACTCTAGGAGCCGACGCTCCCCTGTCTGATCTGGGGAGGATAGTCGCACTGACTTGTCGGTGCCGACTCTTCCTCTCGTGGCTTCGGCTCGGGTGAGCTCAGCTCTTACCTCTGGCTCGGAGCCCATGGCATCGGTGCGGGAGGGGATCATGGTCCCTTTGGGTCCGTAGGCTCCTCCTCTGAGCCATGGTGCTTTTGAAGGCATGAGGCGAGTGAAAGACGTCAACACCAGGTTTGACCTCTTCTTCCCTTAAAGTGCTTGTGCCCACTTCTGCTACCATCGGTCATCCCAAGGGTAGAGACCCAGAGCCTCAGGTAGCCCCACTGAGTGCTCCCTGCTCTTCTGAGTCTTCCCCAGAAGTCCCCACTGAGGAAGTACCCAGAAAGAGACTGTGCAAGAGGAGGCACTTGGACTCCCTACAGGAGTCCCTGACATTTGACACAGATTTGGAGGAGTCTGAAGGGTCCTCTCGATCCCCCTCTGAGGATATCTCCTTTGCGGAGATACTTGAGATCCTTAGGCAGAGGGGTGATCAGCAGTCCAAAAGCCCTACCAAGGACGAGTTGGTTTTTCTGAAGGCTTTCAGGTCTCAACCTTCCACCTCCTGGGTGTTTCCACCCTACAATGAGCTTATGCAATTGGTCTCTCATGCGGCATGGGAGTCGCCGGAGTCCATGGAGCCTGTCCCTCGGAGGCCTAATAAATTTATTTCTACCCCTGTCAATAAATCCTTTCTGTCCAAAGGAGTTCCTGTTGATGCCATGGTGGTGGCGGCGGGCACAAAGAAGGAATTGTCGGAAACTTCTGCGTCTATCCATCCTCCTAACAGAGAGTCCAGGATCATGCATAGATATGGGAAACGCATGTTCAGTTCAGCAACTTTCACTCTGCGATCACTGAGCTATCTGACCCATTTTACCAGACTGCAAAGAGATCTCCTTAAGGAGCTGGGAGATTCTCTTCAGATTACTGTAGCTGCAGGCATCTCTGACAAAGTTTTGGACCAGCTTGCCACCCTTAATTCCATTGTGAACTCGTCCATGCGCCTCATATCATATGCGGCTGATGATTCGAGTAGGGCTGCAGGTACAGGGATTGCTCTTCGCAGGCATGCCTGGATGCACCTCTGTTCCTTTGCGGAGCCTTTCAAGTCTTCATTTGTAAACACCCCGTTTGATGGCTCATCCTTATTTGGGCCAAAGGTAAAGGAAGCATTGACCAGGTGTGAACAGGAGGGGAAGACAGTCTGCCGCCGGAGTTCATTTTTCCACCCCTACTTGGCCTTTTCCCAAAGGCCGAAGGGGAGAGAAGATGTGGTTCCGGAAAGCCCAAGGAGCCTTTCAGGATACACGTGAAGAACCCGCCCTCCAGGGGCAGAGGAGGGGGTAATGGAAGATGCCGCCCTCGCGGCAGAGGGGCTCCGCAACACCAGGGTGACAGAGATCATTTTTCTGGCCAACCCTATCAGTGTTCCTGAGAGGAGGCCCGACTGTCCTGCTCTGGAGGTGGTCGGGGTTCGCTTATCTTTGTACCCAGCTGGTTAGATATCACAAACGATAGATGGGTACAAAACATGATTTCCAGAGGGTATTTCATACCGTTCTCTGCTCCACCCATTTCCGTCAAGAGAATCCTGGACATTCCACCCAGTTACAGGGAGCAAGCAACCATAGAGGTCTGCAAGTTGCTGGAAAGAGTCATCCAACCAGTCCCAGCAGACCAAACAGGATTCGGAAGTTACTCAAGATTCTTTTTGGTTCCAAAGAAAACAGGAGACTGGAGTCCCATTTTGGACCTCAGCAGACTGAACCAATTTGTAAAAAAAAAGAGAAGTTTTGGATGGTCACGCTTCAGTCCATACTCCCCTTTTTAGGGAAGGGCAATTAGATGTGCTCTATCAATTTCAAGGATGCATACTACCACATAAAAATGGCCAGACGCTCCAGAGATCATCTGCGTTTCTGGCTGGGAGCCAGTCACTACCAGTTTCGAGCCCTGCCCTTTGATCTCACTACAGCTCCCAGAGTGTTTACCAAATGTATGGCAGTGGTCACGGCTCACTTAAGGCGTCTAGGATTTCAGGTGTTTCCATACCTAGACGATTGGCTCCTTAATTTCACCACCAGGGATCAACTGATTCAGGCAAAAGAATCCACTCTGACACTCTGCAACCACTTAGGCATTACGGTCAACTTCGAAAAGTCTGCCTTGTCAACATCGCAGCATATCGTCTTTATAGGGACAGAGTTAGACACTTCAACCACCACTCTACATCTTCCAGTCGAAAGGGTATCAATTCTTCGCCAACATATCACATCACTGGTTTCAAAGAACAGAGCTCCAGCTGCAGAGGTCTTGAAAGTAATAGGTTTGATGGCGGCAGCAATTTTAGCCATTCCATTGGGGAGGATGCATATGTGGATTCTTCAGTGGCTCCTGTACACTCAATAGTCTTACCAGAATTTGCCAATGAACCATATGATTCTGATTACAAACTCAAGAGGGATCTTCAGTGGTGGTTGACGTCTCTAAATGTCACAATAGGATGCCCCTTTGTACTTCCCCCTCCAGTAGCCACTGTGAGCATGAATGCTTCCCTGATAGGATGGGGTATTTTCAGGGAAAGACTGCCCAAGGCGCATGGACTGATCAAGAGTCACATTTGCATATCGATGTCCTAGAGGTAAGAATGGTACTTCTGACATTGCAGTACTTTCAGGACTCTCTCCCTCTAGGGACAATTGCCATACAGACAGACAACATGTTAGTGGTCTGGTATTTGAACAAACAGGGCGGGACCAAGTCTTACCCCCTTTGCCGAGAAGCCCTCAGAGTTTGGCAGTGGGCTGTGTCATCCCAGCGCTTTCTGTTGGCAATGCACATCCTCGGGAGATCCAACGTGATAGCGAACAAGCTGAGCAGGGCAATATTGTTGCCACACGAGTGGTCCTTCAAACAGGAGATTGCGGACAGGATTTTCCGCAAATGGGGCCAGCCTTGCTGCGATTTTTTTGCCAGCCACATCAGCACCAAATGCAGAAGCTACTTTGCCCTGATTCCCCCCTCTGGGATAACCCCCGAGGGATGCACTTGTACACGATTGGCCCTCGGGTCTCCTCTATGCATTTCCCCCAATTTCGCTGATACCCAGATTTTTTACAGAAAGTGAAGTCACTGGGAAGGACTGTCATTCTTATAGCCCCTCATTGGTCTCTGCAGATTTGGTTTCCATTTCTTTACCATCATCTCTTGGAGGATCCGTGGACCCTGGATCCAGTTCCAGACCTTCTGACACACCAGTCAGGGGATCTCCATCCTTCCTTGCAGTCATTGAAGCTAACTGCTTGGCTGCTCCAGTTCCCCGTATAGCCAGGCTTCATAATCTTTCAGATGACACAAGTCAAATTTTTGTTGGCTTCCCACAAACCTTCCACCAGAAAATTGTATCGTAGTAAGTGGAAAAGATTTTCCATTTGGGCTTCTAACAAAAACCTTAATCCTTACCAAGCTCCATTGTCATTCATTCTAGAATTCTTGACTGAGATTTTTCATGAAGGAGCTGCAGCTGCTACCGTTGGGATCCAGTTAGCAGCTATATCTAATTTCCATCTAGGTATTGATGGACTGAATATTATGCAACACCAGTTATCCAAGGCCTTCCTCAAAGGTACTTTTCACTTGAGACCTCCAGTGAAGACTCCTTATTCTCCCTGGAGCTTGAATTTCATGCTTTCCCGTATTATTCTTTCTCCCTTCGAACTAGCATCATCTTGTGAGTTCAAGTTTCTGTCATGGAAAACTATTTTTATAGTTGCCATTACTTCTGCCCGTAGTGTCAGAGCTTCAGGCATTATCTATCAAGCCTCCCTATATGATTTTTCATCCTGACAGAGTATCCCTTAGGACTAACCCTTCTTTTTTGGCTAAAGTATGTTCCGAGACAAACGTATATCAAGTTATTGAGTTGCCCCTTTTTTCCCCCCAACCATACCAACAAATTAGAATACATGCTGCACAAATGTGATGTTCGGCTCAGATATTATCTGGACAGAACAAAAAACTTCAGAAAGTCAGACCAGCTTTTTGTTTCATTCTCTGAAGCCAGAAAAGGTAGACCCGTGGCTAAAACAACCCTTTCTAAGTGGCGTTCAGATTGTATCACCTACACTTACCCATCTGCTAATGGGTCTTTGTTGCATAAAGTGAAGGCACATTCAACCAGAGCAGTCTCTAATTCTTCGGCTTTTCAAGCCAAGTTACCTCTTGACAATATCTGTGCTGCAGCCACTTGGTCTAAGCCTCACACTTTTATCACTCATTACAAAGTGGACAAGGCCTCCAGGGACAGGGTTTCCTTTGGTTCTCCAGTCCTGAAAAATGTACTCCTATGAGCCACCCAGGATTTAGGGTGCTAGGGAAGCTACCCTTCAGTGAAGAATGAACGGTGAGATTGAACAACTTCACATAAAGAAGTTATGTACTCACCATAATGTTCCATGTGAGTTGTTTCATCTCGCCTTCATTCTCACGTCCCTCCCTCCGTCCCCCACTTGGCTGACGGTTGACCTGGAGATGGACTTCATCCTGGTTATTCAATGTTTCTTCCTGTCTGGGGAGATTAGTCCTCTTACTAGGATATGGTACATGCAGCAAACAAGATCCGAGGTAATTCCAACAATGCATCATGGGATAAGTGGCTTGGTCTCGAGCTACTGGTAATCTTTGAGCTTTGCTAAACGACTGTGTCTGAGCAGAGGATCAGCTCCGAACCCATCAGTGAAGAATGAAGGCGAGATGGAACAACTCACATGGAACGTTATGGTGAGTACATAACTTCTTTTTCTCTCATTCACTAATTCAAGTTTCATTTGAATAAGTACAAGGATAAACTCTCTGTATCACATTTATTTTTATTTATTTTATTTTACATTTGTTAACCGGGCTAGTCTAACTGGATATATTTCCATTTTCAGTAGAGGCCCGGGGAGAAAAGCTCCACATGGAGAAAAAGCAATTACATAATACAAAACAAGTCAAGAATAGAATAAGGTGCCTGGCTCAAAATAAAATTCTACATTGAAGTATTCTAAATTCATTTGTGAAAACGTTTGTGGGTAGAATGCATGAAAATGAGGTAGTACGTCTTTGTATTCAGTCTTCTACAGGCTGCTGAAAAGTGACCCATGCCTGGCCTACAACACATCCTCTGATCCAGTTTCCACATGGATGGGGAAACCTGATCCAGAGACGGGAGAGCCACTGAGCTGCATACCTCTCCCTCCAGCACATTCTGTTTGTTGCAGGCAAGGTTTAGGTCCCTGGATCAGGGGGGTCCTGATGTTCTTTGTTTTTAAGATGTACAACAGGTCCATTAGGGCTGGATCAGAGGATGTGTTGTAGGCCAGGCATGGGTCACTTTTCAGCAGCCTGTAGAAGACTGAATACAAAGACGTACTACCTCATTTTCATGCATTCTACCCACAAACGTTTTCACAATTGCCATTATTTTTCTCAACTTCTGTCTGATATTCCTTTCATAAAGTATTGCATCCATTCTTCCTTTTCTTTTTACCTCTTTTTTCTAGGAATGGTGAAACTTCATCTGTTTTCCTTTTAAGGAACTTTGTCTAAACAACATTTGTAGCTTTTCCTTGTTTTTTTTTTCCGTACAGCTTTCGTTTTTTTTATTTAACTGCAATATTCTATTTCATGTTTTTGTAGTTTTATTATATAGTCTCCCATTTGTTTTCCGCACTCCTTTTTTTTTTTTTTTTTTTTTTTTTTACAATAAAATTACTTTCTAGTATTTTCTTTACAAGCACTCAACAAATCTGTCCAGTTTTCTTAATATACTCTCATTGTCAATTGCTGTTCCTATAAAGTGTTGTGCTCCCTTTTCATCTGATCTGTTTTAGCATCTCTCCTGTCAGTTTTTTTATTCCTTTTCCTTTTAATTAATTGTGCCATACCCTGTTCTAGTCCATACCCCTCTGATTTGAAGACCTTTTTTATCCCACTTTATTTCCTTAATATTTTTTAAATGCACAATATAATATTTATTCTATTTTTAACTTTCCATGTCTTTTAACTTTTCTTATTACTTTAATATTTTGTGTTTTTCTTTCTTTTTTTCCCTCAAATTGCAGTTAAATATGTTAGTTATTAAGGTGGGAGATTTTAACAGGACAATATTTTAAGTTCTTCAAATACTCATTCCTCTGTCATACTGGTGTATGCATAAAGTAGTTATCCATATGCACATTTCCTCTTTCCTTGTATCACATACCACTAGTCTTCAAGGTGCTACTACTGTCACATTCAGTGCATCTCTTCACTGTATAAAAAAAACACCCTATTCTTGAATGTAGATCACTCCCCTCTGACTATTTAATAATTTTATCTCGTATTAGCTCAGTTCTTTTCCCTTTTTCTTCCCTTGCACATCTCCTATGTAACAAAAATATAATCTTAGTATTTATTTTTTTACACCTTCAGTCTCCACCACGCCGAATTTTAAATACTATTTACATTCAACACTGCTAGAGAGACTCTACTCTCATGTGTCAAAACTCTGGAGTAAAATCATCACATGGTTAAAACAGTTTCAAAACTTTGCTTAAACAACACTTATGCCAATGATGGCTCTGTTCTTCCTCTTCATGTGGCTAGCTTGACTTGGATTACTTTTCTCCAACTTACAGCCACTTTGATTCCCAGTCTTTTTGTACCTTATTGCTCTTCCTCATACTGCTCTTATTTCCTAAACTCTTACTTTTCCTCCTCTCACACCCCACTACTAACTACAAATCTTCTGTCCATTTATCTTCCTGTTCATTTCCATAACTTCTCCTTTCATAGCTGTCATATTTTGTTACATTGTGTCTGTCTGTAAGTTATTACTAAACTCAAAATCACCCCAGTTTGATAATTTTTCCTGCAACGATCATGCTATGAATACATTAATTTTACTGCATGTTTTTTCTCTATTCAGTAATTAGCCAATTTGTTAATTTCTCTCTTTTTTTATGTTAAAATGTTATGTTCCTGTAAGAAATATTTATAAATCATGTAAATAAGCTAATGTATAGATGTTTTGCCCTGTTATTATAAATGTACATCATGTGTAACTTAAATGTGGAGCTTTTCTCCCTGGGCCTCTGCTGAAAGTGGGTTTTGCCCAGTTTGACTTTTCTCAGTCAAAGGGCAAATAAATATTATATTTGGTACTAATCTTAAGTCATCCCTTTACTTTTTTTACTCCTTTGTTTTTCATTTTTATTTATTTTCCCTCTCTCCAACTGATTTATCATCATTTTCTTTGTCTCCTTTATCAAATTCTGCTTCTCCTTCACTTTTTAGTGCTGCATATGTTTTTATCTTGCACTGTAATACCTTCTCTTTGTAAAACATTTCCTTAATTTTTCCCACCATCTTTCTCGATGTGAGTTACATTTTCCTCTTCAGATGCCCTTGTATAATGATGTTGCAGTATTCAAAACCCTTAGGTTATCTTTTGCTAGCTACCCGAATGTCCGGCCAGTATGCAAAAGCTTGTAGTCACTGCTAGATATGTGGGACGTCTGAAGTTGGCTGAGGGTGCGTGGGCCATAAAAGTGATGTCTGCACATACCTTTCCTCAGAACTACTCTGCCACCAGTCGTACATCAGCTCTTCCTGTCATCTGATCTTTGAATTTAAAAGATAAGTACCCCATTGGGGCCATTTTTTCTGTTTCTTTTGGATCACTGCATGCTTGTTTAAGTTCATGTCATCCAAGAAAGGAAAGTGCAGGTGCAGACGTCAGATCCCCCATAAGGACGTCCATGAGTTCTGCCTTTTCTGCCTAGGGCCTCACATGACCATTAAACTTGTGCGATCTGTCAGGCCTTCGTACCCAAGACACTCAGCAGTTGTCTGCATGCCCTTAATATTTACTTGGCAAACCAGCATCTTAAACGCCTGGTGCTAGTGATGGAAGGGCCGTTGTCCAGTCAGACTGTAGAGCCATCCAGAAAGAAAGCCAAAGCTTCCAGGCCTGAACCTGTTGCTGCACCTCTTCCACTCGACGTCCCTTCTGTGGCCGACGTTCACCTGGAGGAAAGTTCATTGTCTGCCGATATAGGTATAGTGGGTACTGTTCTTTGGGAGGCCACAGAACCTAGAGTGGCATGCACATTCTTGGAGGTCTTGCAGATGTTGGCCGCCGCTGACAAGGGGCAACCTCTGCTTGTTACGGCCATTCAGACAGGCTTTTCCACTGCTTCAGAGCAAACAGAATCTAGGCCCTCCAGGCCTTCCGTGAAAAAGAAGCAAAATACTAAACATGCCCCCCACAGAAGGCCAAACTGATTGGCAGGCCTTTTCCCAGAGCGTATTTAATGCTTTTGTGGCCCTAAGGCCTGCTATGCCTGCCTCTCCATCAGCTGATCCCCCACTTTAGTCCCAGGCCTCAGGTCGAGGACACTCTCCAGCTTCAAGCTGAGGATTCCTCAGACTCCTCTTTGGAGGATTCTCTTTCTTATGTGTCTTAGATACTGTCCCCTCTTGGGTATACTTCCCCAGAGGAGGACTCTGCTGAAACAGACTCCCCAGGAGAGGATCTCACCTTTGGTGAGAACATCTCAAAAATGAGAGAATATTTTAAGTTTCACTCCTCTGAAATGTCAGAAGTCCAAAAAAGTTACTATGAGCTCTTGCAGTTGGGCACTCCTGCTGCTTCTGCCAGTTTTCCAGTCTTACCAGCCTTCTTGGATGCTTTCAATGCAGCCTCTGTGAATCCCAATTCCCAACCACCTGCCCCTCAAAGGCCTGACAGGTTCTATAAGGTCCCTGAAGGGGATAAATTCCTGATTAAATGCCTTGTTGCAGACCCTGGCACCATTTGTTTCTGCAGATAAACCATCCAGACTGCTCCCCTCCACCTCTGTCCTTTCCATAGACAAGGACAGTAAGGCAATAGAGCGCATTGGCAAAACAAAGTTTGCACTTCTGCTACCTTGGCCTTTATGGCAGTAAATTACCAGACACATATGTCTAAGTATGCCCTGTCCCTTTTGACTTGGGTCACCATGCTTTTGACACATCTCCCTGACTCACCTTCCAAGGCTCAAATATCTAACCTCATCTCATTGTCTTCTCAAGTCACAAGACATTCAGTTTAGATGCAGCTGTGATGCTGCAGCAGCCTCTGCCAGATCTGCAGCCTCTGCCTCAGTCCTTAGAAGATACTTATGGTTAAGACTACAGCCCTTACCTGATTTTAGGGCCAATCTCCTGGACACTCACCTGGATAACTCTGCCCTGTTTGGGGCTAAAGTAGCTGAGCTATTCAAGACCCTTCAACAAAAGGTGAAGGAACTCAAGGACCTCAAACACTTGCTTGTTTCCCCTATCACCAAATTTCATAGGAATTACCCCTCCAAGACCCATTTCATTAGAAAACACTCTGCTCCAAACCCTCCATTCTAGGAACAGAAAGAGCATCAGGAAGCAGCATACCCCTTCCAAGCCTTCTGAGACTCCTGCCCAGAAACCCCAGTTTCAGGACAGGGCAGGTAGCCTGTGACTACCTGCCTTTGGTGCCCCCCCCCGACTCCATTTCCCTGTCCCTAAGGCTCTCTTACAGTCTTTCAGTCTTGCAAAGGATTACCTGAGACAGATGGTTCTTGTCCATTATAGAAAAGGGTCATTTCATAACCTGGTTCACCCCCCCTCCCCCTTTAAGGCATCCCACAGCCACCCAAAGACCAGCTCGCCTTTTCCAGACAGTTATAGACAGCTTCCTTTCTCAACACAACCCCTTCCCATGGCAGAAAAGGGAAAGGGCTTTTACTCCAGACTCTTCTTGGTCCCAAGGAATGATAGACCATGGAGACTTATCCTGGATCTCTCCAAATTCAACCTTTTCTTTAAGTACTCTTCTTTCGAATGCTTACTCTGTAGACCCTCTTTCCCTTGGTAATGCCTCAGGGATTTCTAGCCACCTTGGACATAAAGGATGCCTACCTACACATCCCTATAAGACCGAACTACTGGAAATATTTCTGTTTTTCTATGGTTCTTCACATTTTTGGTTCTCTGCCTTGCCCTTTGGACTCTCTACAGCTCCATTGGTATTCGCCAAGTGTCTGGCTCCAGTGATTATATTATTGGAGGGTCCAAGAGATTCAAATTTTTCCATACCTGGACAACCTTCTGATAACAGGCATAATGTTCCAGATCCCTATACCACCAACTACACAGTTCTCGGTCCTGCAGGCACTAGGATTCAAAATCAGTTACCCCATATCCAACCTAAATCCCTCCTAAGACCAAGTTTTCCTGGTGTGCAGAATAAGGTCAGATGTCATGAGAGTATTCCTTCCACCCCAAAAGGTGGGAAACCTAAAGCAATACCTGTTCTCTGTCCTCCACGCCACTGCTATGACAGCCAGACAGTATCTCAGATTACTGGGTCATATGGCTTCCACTGTTCCTATGCTGTCATTGGCAAGACTCCACATAAGAAAATTGCAATGGTACCTGAGGTCCACGTGGACCCAACACTCAAACCTCTTGGACTTTAGCATTCCCTTCCTTCCATGCCTAAGGCGATCCTTTGGTGGTTGTACCAAGTCGCACTCAACCCAGGACTTCCCTTACAACCCCTTTCCCCAGTTTAGGAGATGTACACAAATCCCTTAGATCTGGGCTGGGGAGCTGCTTTGGGCAGCCTGAGGGTGCAGGGTACCTGGTTAGACACCTTCAGGAGGGAACACATCAACATCAGGGAAATGAGAGCAATCCTATTTCCCTTGAGAGCCTTCCTACATATCCTAAAACAAGGACCCCTGAAATTAACAGACCACACTACAGTTCTGTGGTATGTGAACAAACAGGAGGGAACAAAATCCTACTTGCTATGCAGATTTGCACTCTAGGCCTGGGATCTGGCATTCCAATGGGTGTCACCCTGCGGGCAGTTTATATCCCTTCAGCGCAGACACTTTGAGCAGGTTCATGTCACAATCCCATGAATGGATGCTTAACAGGGATGTGTTCCTGGACATTGTCCATGAATGGGGTACACCACAAATAGATCTGTTTGCCTCCCCTACCCAGTACCCTAGTGAGGGAAATGGACGCCTTTTCAGTCTCATGGAAGGGGGATGTTTCTCTGTGCATTCCCCCTTCCCACTACTTCAAAAAGTCCTACTGAAAATCCAGTGGGACAAACCAAAAATCTTGTTGATGACTTCCTTTTGGCCAAAACAGCATTAGTTCCCCCTCCTTCTGCATTTAGCCAGGGGCAATCATCAGAAGTTACCTCACACAGAGTGGACCTTTCTCGCACAGGACAAGGATCCCTAATCCATCCCCACCTGGAATCTCTGAACCTAACTCTGTGGGTGATAGAAACAGACACCTTTACAACGAGGACGTCCTAACAGTTCTGTAGGAGGCCAGGATACCTAATACTAGGAGATCTTATTTGTCTAAATGGAAAAGATTCTCCATGTGGTGTCTACAAAGACAGCTGGACCCACTTTAAGGTGAGGTCCCCTTATTGCTGTCCTGTCTGTGTGAACCTTTGCAAGCAGGGTTGGCATATTCCTCTTAAGGCCCACCTTGCTGCTATTTTGGCTCGTCTCCCTCTTGACCCTCTTTTAGCAGCCTCTCTTCCTGCAAAGTTGTTCCTGAAGGGAGTACTGAATCTCAGGCCCCCCAGGAGACCAGTTCCACCTCCATGAGACCTGAACTATGTTTTAGAGAAGCTCACTGTTGCTCCCTTTGAACCAGCATCTAAAGCATTTGTGAAACACTTTACCAGGAAAACTACTCCTGGTGGCCCTGACATCAACCAGAAGAGTGTCAGAGCTCCAAGCCCTCATGGCAACACCTCCCTTTTCCTCTTCCACAAGGATTGAGAGACCCAGAGGACCAAACCCGCCTTCATGCCCAAGGTGATCAACGACTTCTCCTTAAACCAAGGTATTCACCTTGCCCACCTTTTTCCCACATCCCTAGAATGATGGTGAGAGAGTCTTGCATTCTCTTGGTGTTTACAGACAGCTTAGATTTTACCTTGACAAGACAGAATCCGTTAGGAAATCAGAACAGTTATTTGTCTCCTTTTACCCCATAGCTCTGGGAAAAGCAGTGATAAAATAGACCATTTCTACCTGGATTTCCAGGGCAATATCTTTTTGCTACACCTACCATGGAATATATCTAAATTCAAAAATGAAGGCATACTCCACTAGAGCCATGGTGTCATCTGGAACCTTCTTTAAAGGACTGGACATTGCTTCCATTCCAGAAGCAGCTACATGGACATCTGTCCATACTGTCATTAAACACTACAGACTGGAGCACATCTCCAAATCTAGAGTTGGATTTGCTAGGGTAGTTCCTACATGGTTTTGTGGAAAACAGTTTCATGCCAACCCTTTCTTCTTCTTCTTCTTCCCTTTGAGTTTTGGCACTCGCCCAAGGGTTTTGAATACTGCAGCATGAGAAAAGAAGGACCTAGAACAACTGTGAAAATCTTAGCATAACCATAGATATCCTTCTCTTCCATGTTGTGGACTTGTACAGCTATCCTGGGACTGAGGTCCAACTGGGACATTCAGTTCTGAGAAAAGGTATGTGCAGACATCACTTTTATGGCCCACGCACCCTCGGCCAATGTCAGACGTTTTCACGTACCTAGCAGTGACTAGAAGCTTTTGTGTACCTGCTGGACATTCTGGTAGCTAGCGGAGGATAACCCAAGGTTTTTGAATACTGCAACATGGAAGGGAAAAACATCTACGGTTATGGTAATATTTTACACAACTATTCTTTATCTTTATAGTAAAAAAACATATACTTCCCTCGTAGTGTAGAATTTGGAAGGAGCTAACGGGCAACAATACAGATAAATAAACCAAGTCTGCACTCTCCAAGGAGTTGAAATTTTATTGATTATGCACTTTCGTCTTTTATAATGGAGTCAGCAGAATGGAGAAACCATGCCAACTTGCAAGCAGTAACAACGTTCAAGCCTTATTTATTGTCACCATAAAACACTGTAGAGATTATGGTGTTTTATGGCGAGAACAGTAAAGAAAGTTTGAACGTTGTTACTTCTTGCAAGTTGGTGTCGTTTCTCCATCCTGCTGCCTTTTTTGACTGGTTGTGGTTCACGTTGATCAACTTTTTCTCCTTTGAGTTTATTCTTATAATAAAGAAACTTCATCATTGGTGATGCAACTCTGATCTTTTACTACTTGCTCCAGAACACTAAATTTAAGAGTAAGAAAATGGAAATCCGAAATCTACTGAGCAAGTGCGTTCCTCACATTGTTCTTCCTGATACTTAGGGGTGTGTGTGTATGTATGTGTGTATATATATGTATATATATATATATATATATATGTATATATATATATATATATATATATATATATATATGTATATGTACAGTAAATATAAAAAGTGTACTCACCTCTGTTAAAATGCCAGGTTTTTGACCACAATAAATCATTTCAAAATTTTTCCCACCTTTAATGTGACCTATAACCTGTACAATTCAGTTAAAAAATAAAAAAATAAGCGTACAGCAAGCTAGTTGCATAAGTGTGCACAGCCTTAAGCTAATACTTTGAAGCACCTTTTGATTTAATTACAATATTCAGTCTTCTTGGGTACACACCTGGCATCAATTAAAGAGACTGATTAACCGCAATTAAAGTTCAGCTGTCCTAGTAGGATTTTCCTGACATTTACTCAATTACCTGCTGCACAAAAAGCCATGGTTTGCAGAGAGCTTACAAAGCATCAAAGGATCTCATTGTTGAAAGGTATCAGTCAGGAGAAGGGTACAAAAACGTTTTCACAGCATTGGATATACCATGGAACACAGTTAAGACGGTCATCAAAATGTGGAGAAAATATGGGACAACAGTGACATTGCAAAGAACTGGACGTCCCTCCAAAATTGATGAAAAGACAAGACAAAAACTGGTCAGGGAGGCTGCCAAGATACCTACAGGAACACTGAAGGAGCTGCAGGAATTTCTGGCCAAGTACTGGCTTGTACTACATGTGACAACAATCTCCCGTATTCTCCATATGTCTGGGCTGTGGAGTAGGGTTGCAAGACTGAAGCCTTTTCTTATACAGAAAAACATCCAGGCCTAACTAAAGTTTGCAAAAGAATACATCGAGTCTCCCAAAAGCATGTGGGGAAATGTGTTATGGTCTGATGAGACCAAGGTTGAACTTTGTGGCCACAATTCCAAAAGGTACATTTGGCACAAAAACAGCACTTTGCATCACCAAAGGAACACCATCCCCATGGTGAAGCATGGTACTGGCAGTATCATGCTTTGGAGTTGCTTTGCTTCAGCTGGAAGTGAGGCTTTAGTTAAGGTGGAGGGAATTATGAAAACTTCAAATACCAGTCACTTTTGGCCCAAAACCTTCAGGTATTTGCTAGAAAGCTGAAGATGAAAAAGAATTTCACCTTTCAACATGACAGTGAGCCCAAGCATACATTCAAATCAACAAAATAATGACTTCACCAGAAGAAAATTAAAGTTTGGAATGGCCCAGACCTAAATCCAATAGAAAATCTGTGGAGTGACTTGAAGAGGGCTGCGGACAAGAGATGCCCTCGCAATCTGACAGATTTGGAGCACTTTTGCAAGGAAGAGTGGGCAAATATTACCAAGTCAAGATGTGCCATGCTGATAGACTCCTACCCAAGAAGATTGAATGCTGTAATTAAATCAAAAGGTGCTTCAACAAAGTATTAGTTTAAGGGTGTGCACACTTATGCAACCAGCTTAATGTATGTTTTTTTATTTTTTTTCCCCTAACAGTTTTTCATTTGAATTGTACAGGTTATAGGCCACATTAAAGGTGGTAAAAGTTTTGAAATGATTTATTATGGTCTCTTTTTTTTTTTTTTAGATCACAAAAACATCGCATTTTATCAGAGGTATACACTTTTTATATCCAGTGTGTGTGTGTGTGTGTGTGTGTGTGTGTGTGTGTGTGTGTGTGTGTGTGTGTGTGTGTGTATATATATATATATATATATATATATATATATATATATATATATATATATACACATAGATATATACTGGCTTTAATAAAACTTTCTAAATTATCTGTTGAATTTTTTTTATGCTCTTTATACGTAATAAATATTTTATTATATTTAAAGTTTTTAAAGTCGATGTTTAGTTGTAATATTTTATGGGGCATATTCACAAATGTTGGAATATTTACAGACTTTGTGCAAAGGGGCTTTTTTATACTACGCTGTCTCCTTAATTAATGTTTTTTCTTTAAGTATCTATTTTAATGCCATTGGTGAAAATGTGAATTGCAGGGGTATGTAAATGCTTTGGTAGCAATGGGATATCATTCTGAGGAAGTTTCTTTATTATAACTGACGGAAGCGCTTACTCAAACTTTCATCTCCTTTGAGAATGTGGACTTAAATTTATCTCTATTGTTGCTAGTTAACTCCTGAATTATGCACTACAAGGGAAGTATATGCTTTTTAGTTTCTTTCTTTCCCTGGTTCCAACAGTTTGTTTTGCATCTTCTTTATAGTACTTTTTCCACCACTGTCTTCAGTTATAGTTTCAGATTCTTTTTTTTTTTTTTCTGACCTATTCTCTTCCTGTCAGTGTTCCTTTTCTAGTATAGCATTGCCAAACCAAAACTGTCCAAATTCATTGCATGTTCTACATCTAGGCCTAAATTTTTTGTTGCAAGTCACCCTTCCCCACATTAGACATGCGCATCCTTTATTACAGTATTGCACCAATTGCCTCCTATTCCTATAAAAAACTGCTTTAGGTTGACACCAATACCTTACTCTTCCCCATTTCACATTCACAGTTATAATGTTTGAAATGTGATGTGCTGTCCCTCATGCGCATCCACCATCTCCCATAATTCCCACCCCCTTTCCAAGCATTTCTTTCATCATACATTTGTTAATCTCTTGCAGTTTATTATAGACAGAAAATGTCTTTACTCAAGTTTCTCTGTTAGATGTTCTGAATTGCACATTTAATTTATTCCTTAATTGCAATCCCGAGTTCTGAACAATGTACTCATTCCATTGTGCAAATGAGCTGCTGTTCTCCTCTTCATTCAGAAATTATTTTCAATTAAAGTAAAACTTTCAAAAGTAACACTACAACGGTCTTCTGTTGCTAAGGCTATTAATGCTCTTATGCCCTGTACTTTTAACTCCAAAGGTAACATAAAGTCATACCTGTTAGTCTCCGCATTTTGATGCTTGCCAGTGTCCTCTCCTCTTGTGGCGGTATCCTTTCATCAGTCCTCAGTCTTTCAGCTTCATTCACCGCATCTTTATTTCCTTTGTTTACCATTTCTGCATTTGAAAGTTTTCTTACTGCTCACAACAGCCTGAAGCAGGGGAATGCTTTTAAAACCAGCCACTCCACTTGCCAAGCATATTCCCATTCCCCAAGCTGCTGTTGGCACCTTGTGGTAATCCAGCTCCTTTTCCTGATTCATCTGTTATGACCTCTTCTGTCACCTCTTAGCACATGATCCACTGTAGTGTACCATCTTACTCCCTCATCATCATTCTCCATCGCCAGAGTTTCTAGACCTAATTCCTCCAAATCTGTAACCACAATCACCTCTCTTACAGAATCTGTTTGCAATAATTTAGTATTCTGCAGCACTCTACTCCCAACCTGTTTTTTTTTTTTTTTTTTTTCTCTTCCTGCATGATTCCTGTATGGAAAAAACATTAAACTCCGCAGCAGCCCCCTACTGCCACGTATTGGCCAGAAAAGAGTAGGGGAAGTCCCTGGTGCATTTCCAAATTTCCCTTAATATACATATCACCTTGGGTCTCTCCTGAAAGGAAACTAGCCTAGCTGGATTAATGTGGTCAACAAAAAATAAACACAGCAGTTCAGAGATTGCTTGCTTGATGGTAATGTACTTAAACTTGTTCAAAAACTGGGATAGTTTTTTTTTTTAATTTATCCTTTGTTGACCAAGTTAGTCCCATTAGGCTAGTAGCCTCTCTTCAGTGCAGACCCAAGGTGGTCTTTATACTGTTATGGAAAATTTAACCATGGCATCGAGGAACTTTCCCTACTCATT
Source organism: Protopterus annectens (assembly GCF_019279795.1). Classification (NCBI taxonomy): domain Eukaryota; kingdom Metazoa; phylum Chordata; order Ceratodontiformes; family Protopteridae; genus Protopterus; species Protopterus annectens. The sequence continues at coordinate 864,382,755 of NC_056737.1, read as the reverse complement.
TTCATGATATGTGGGCAGTTCATGGGCGATTACTAGGCTAATGACCTGGGCGTGTAATGGAGGTCTCTCTAAGCCTAGCCATGATTCCTAAAGGTAAGAATTAATGCTGTACCTTGTGCCTGTAAGGTAAACACCTTACCCATTATGCCAACCTTAGATAGGTGCTGTGGGATATTTTCTAGCCACCTGCGCTGCCACCACATCAGACAGGTATGTATTTTGTCATAACATAGATGATTGAATTGTGTGGACCTCTTCCCCACCCCCTCCCCAATTTTCATCTTATTGTCCAATTGTTTTATAGGGTTAGTTTAGTGGTGTACTAGTTTAGCCACCAGAACAGTATAGTGGGCATAACCTTTTGCATAGCACAGATCACAATGTCCAGGAGATAGTGTAATGACTGTAGTATAGTTTACTGTATATATCTTTGTTATATAACCTTTTTTTGGAATTCAGTTAGGTTGAATGTGTTAGTGCAGCCTGGTGTCTCAAACCACAAAATTACCTTAATTTCTTTATATACAGTTTTAATAGGGGAAGGTGGTGGAGTTAACTTAAAGTAAAATTACTCCCTTCGTAGAATATCTCCTGATTTTTATTTTTTTTTTTATTTTACTTTAGAGATGAATTCAACTAATGGGTGGCTTTCTGAATCACAGCATTGTTGCAGAAGAGGTTAAACAGAATTCTGTTTGGCAAAACAGACGTTAATACAGATAAAATCATGCAGAGAGAGAGCAGGGTAATCAGTCCATACACAATAAGATGGTGTATTAACATATGTTCTATTAGGGTGGCCGCGGTGATGCAGCAGTTAGCGTTGCTGCATCACAGCAAGAAGTTCTCTGGCTCGATCCTTGGCTGGGGTGCCTTCTGTGCGGAGTCTGCATGTCCTCCCTGTGGTCGCGTGGGTTTCCTCCCACATCCCAAAGAGATGCTGTAGGTGGATTGGACACACTAAATTGGCCCTAGGCGTGAGAGTGTGTGCGTGTGTGTGCCTTCTGTGGCAACTCAACACCGTAAAACTCCACTGCCAATCATGAGTGGACAGGTGATCCGCTGTGGCGACCCCTAACCGGGAAAAGCCGAAAGAAGATTAACATTTGTTCTATTAGAGAACTAGAATTTATGAACACAGATTTTTAGATGGTTTGCAGACTACTGGATCTTTGGGAATCTAACTAGTTTATCTCTTATGGAACTTGTAGGTAGGGCTGTAATGATCCAGCTTTAATATTTTGAAAATTATTGATTAGTTTTTTTCCCTCTGACTTTACTGGAAGATGGTTTCCTCAGCATGAGTGTGGTAGTGATGCTGTCTGCACAAAGAACCTGTAGAAGAATGTTAGACTTTATTTTCCAATTTGCAGTTTGTGTTTTGTTTCCCTTTCAGACAGTGGTAAAATATATATCTGTCTGTTGTAGTTGTAGCCTCTCGTAAGAATGGTTTTGGTGCTCTGAAGCAAGTGCTAGACAGGCTTGGGCTTTGGCATAAACACTGTTAATGTGCTCACTTTAGGCGAAAGATGAGTTAAGCTATACTCCCAAGATATTAAAAGGATTCATTTTTGCAGCATGACATCATTCAGTACTTCTGGTTTGATCAGCATTGAGGGCTGTTAGTTTTTTTATATACTCCAAATGACAATAGTTTTGGTAATACTAACTTACATAGTCTGAGGAGGTAGATGGTCAGCTTGGAAAAGGTAATGTCTAGGTCTTTACTTATCCCAGCAGCAACAGATGAGCACAGTAGGGTAGGTACCATATAGTTTTTTGAGAGAAGATAGTGACAGGATAAGTTATATGTAGTAATATTATGTAATACTTATGGAAGCATATTTGTTTAGTGTATAATTCTGAAAAATGTTGTAAAGTGGAATTCTTGTGCTTGTATTCATTGTCTGTAGTCACTCACAGCTTCTGAGCAGTTCCTTGTTAATTCTCACAAAAGTTCTGTGCCTTCACAGAGTGGGCTGTATTATTCCAAACAGGTACTGTACAGACTGTGGCAATTCAATTATCTGGTTTTCTATTGTAAATTAATTTGTACTTGTCTGTAAACTTGGCTGGGACCAAACTTCAGCACACTGTAAGGCCATGTGTCATGTGGTTGAATGAGTCCATCATCACTGGTTAGAGTCAGGTAAACAGTGCAGGCATGCTGTTTTGTATACCTACTGTTGGTAGGAAACCTGCTAGGTCTTTACTTTGTGTGCGGTGAACATTAGCCCACAGTCACTGTCTGAGATGGATAGTGATGGATCTGCAACTGCAGCTGCCAAAATCATACTTGATTTGCTTCTGATGAGGTTAAATCTGTGGGTCTAAAATCATTGGCTGGGTACAGCTGTGAAGTATAGGAAATAACTGTGTGGTTAGAGCTACTGTTTCCACACCAAGGTTTTTAAATGAACTCTCAAAGGATGGCCCAGTTAGGGCCAGGACATGCAGGGACCGGCCTTTGGTCAACTGGTACCCTTAGCAAAAGGGCTCCACAGCACCCCCCACCCCCAACACCACTTGGAGCCCCCATACCAGCATACCTACACCATCCAGATTACTGAAGAAGTGCCCCTACTAGAGTGGCACCCTAGGCGGCCGCCTAGTTGGCCTATGCCTAAGGCCGGCTATGAGGACTTGGTGTCCCATGGTTATCTTTACCAAGAGAATGGTTGGGGCAATGACTAATGTATAACTTGATATCCTTTAGCAGAAACTGAAGTAGGAAAATCTTTTTTGATTTTTCTGATGCTGCAGTGGAGCATTAACCTTACTTTCAGTACTCTGGAGGTCTCATTAGATACTTGACCATTGGCTATGACCTGAGTTGTGACATAAAATGTTTGATATTGGAGTGAAACAGGGAAACTCATGCAGGATTAATCAAAGGACCCCATTGTGCAGTGATAAGAAATACTATATTGCTGGTAAACATTTTGTTTAGTCCATTTCAGTCCACTGTACATCATTGCTTATTTTTGCTTTTTTTTTTTTCTATCTCAGACAGTGATTGGTGGCTTGGAAGGGCCAGGTGACATCGTATCTGTGTCTTGTACAGACAATGAAATATTTTTATTAAAGGGAGAACGTGACATCATACGGATTTCAAATAAGCCAGAAGGACTGGCATCTGCAGGTGTGTATACATTAATGTTAAATAAGCAGTGTGATGATCAGTGACTTTATTTTGTGTGTTGACTGTATCATTCATGAAGAAAAAAAAAAGATCATTTTTATGTTTCATAGTGTACATTAACTTTTAAGATGGTCTTTGCTGAAGGATTTGACCTAGTAGTACATTACAATTCAACTTCCCAGATCTTGTGGGCTTATCACCTTTAAGGTGAATGGTGGAGTCATTTGCAGAGACAGCCAGGTGGCAAGCATGAGAGACAATTTCAGATGTCTGCACTCTGGCAACATAAAATGATTTTAAGGGACCTAGAACATCACTTTTTATTAGTGGGGAAAGTTGGAAAAGTACCTGCTGTGTGCAGTAAGGCATGCACGTACACACAGTGCAAGCTTTGAAAAGACTCCTTGATCAGTGTAGGTTTCTCTGCCTGTGTTCTTGAATTACTACTTTTGAGAGGCCATAGACAGGTGTGGAGATGCAAGTCTTTGGGTGTGAGTTATGTGCAGCTGGATTCTCTTTGGGTGGAACTCTGGTTTGACTCAGTGGTAGCTATGATTCTCAGAGGGGAGGGTACTTTGGGATGGTTGCTTGTGCTTACCCTATTAAACAGCTGTATTAATCCTTCTTGGAGAAGGAGGATGAGATGCTCAAGACAATGCTGCTTACTAGCTAGTTTTACTGAGAGGCTTTCATTACTTATGTGCGATATGACAGAGATAACTTGGAGGGATATGACTTTGGAGAAACTACTTTGTATATCTGAACCAGAGTGATGAATTGTTGGATTTGCAGATCATGAACTGTCTATAGCAAAAAAAAAAAAAATTGAACTTGGAGATGTGGATATTTATTTAGAATCGCAGCACTTTTAAAGGTAGATTATTAGATGTGATGTTGTCCTATCTCACCTTCATTCTTACCAGGTTGGGTTCGGATCCGATCCTCGGATCCATCTCAGCCTGTTTTACAAGCTCAAGGACCTCTGCTAGCTCGTGGCTAAAATCCCTATCCCAGCATACAGTAGAACTATCCCCAGATCTTATTTGCCGTTAAGCAGATCAAGCATTCGTCTGCTAGTCTGGGCTAAGTATAATCCTTTTGATTACCTTTTGCTGTAACTCTTAAGAGTTTTTTTGTTGGGATAATTAGATATTTTAGTTTTTATAGCTGAGTGGGTCTTCTCGTTACTATATATTATCGAATTGAGCTGGTTTTCTGACTTTGGCCTTCGTTTACCCCTCTAGGCCTCGTCTTTCCCTTCTGATTTTTTGTAGTTGCTCTTTCTGTAATAGTTCATTTAAGTAAGAGAACTATTAAACAGCCCATTTTTAGTTAGAGGGCTTTAACCCTAGTGTTCTTGCTGTTTATTCTTCAATTTGTCTTTTAGTGTAGTGTCGTGGTCCGTTTAAGTTAGAGGGCTTAGTCTTGTCTTTTTTCCCCATGTGTGCTGTGCTTTCAATAGCTTGACCTTTTTAAGTTAGAGGGTCCAGCCTGCAAAAAAGAGTTTTTGTTGTAGTGTTTTGCTGCTGATTTCAATCTTTAAAATTTTGGGTAAAGAATCTAAACCAGTGGGCTTTAAAAGATGTGAAAAGTGTAGCAAAAAGATGATCCTCAGTGGTGAACACACACTTTGTGTTTATTGTCTTGGGGCTGTCCATCCCCACAAGTCGTGCTGTATCTGCCATTTGTTTAATCATGGAGCCCTCCTGGAGAGGAAAAATAAGTTAATTCTAAAAGGTCTTCGTAAAACCCTCTTCACAGTGGCGGTTAAGTCTACTTCTGCTAAATCTGACAAATCAGAAAAATCTGTCAAAAGACCTTCTCAGTCTACTTCTTTGGATCCGACATATAAAATACCCAAGTAGTCCTTCTCTGATGCGAGGGTTACTGATCAGACAAAGCCCCTTCGGCACAGACTCCTTCATGCTCAGTGCCAGTGGAGTTTCAACTAAGGAGCCGGTCCCCAACCTTGGAACTGGTATCCCCTATTTTGAGATCTCCTATTCTTCAAAAAGCAAAATCTCCCACCCCCTCGACCCAGTCTTCTAGGAGTCTTTCTGATGATGATGTGGATGTTCTTCGTGTTTCACTGTTGCAGTCATTACATTTGGGTTATCCTGCTGGCAGGTTGCCCTCAGTCGGCCTGAATTTCAAAGTCTTGGGTCCTGCGTCGGCTGCTGTCGCCTCTTCCCTAACGTCAGGTCATCAGGGGTATAAAAGATGCAGCTGACGCCATTTTATTCAGTCTTTCTTGCCACGTGGTGCCCGAAGCAGAAGCAGTTTGCAAGTGCCGGTCGGCCGACTCCTGAGATTTTTGTGTTAGAGTTTCAGATCAGAAGTCTTCATTAAAAGCCAAGTACCCCGTTGGGGAAACTTTTTTCTTGCTCCAGACCGATGTCAGAAAAAGTTAATAATTGTATTTCTTGTGGGAAGCAAATACCTCATAAAGACTTTCATTCTTACTGTATTCCTTGCCTAGGCCCTGACCACGACGTTGCTAGTTGTCGGTTTTGTGCTAGATTTAACCAACGCACTATTAAGCGTCAATGCGATTTTGCATTAAGCTATTTTGGGCAAAGATTTAATTATACAATGTCGTCGGATAGCCATCCGACTACTGGAGTTCACAAAAAACGCAAAGAAAAAGGCAACTGAGGTCCAAAACCGACGACAAAGCTTCTCCTAAGCAAGTTATTGGTTCGCCTGTTCTAAGTGAGGCGCTTTTGCAGCCCCTGACGCCCACTACTTTAGAGTTGCAGGCCGCTACCGACTCCCACGTGGAGTCGACCAGGCCACTGGAAACTCAAGGTATTGGAGCCTCGGACATTCATCCCTCAGATGGGTCCGGAGCCGCTGAGCAGCCATCGGCTTCTGAGGGTGTATTCAGACCTAAACAATTATATATAAAACCGACTTCAAAGACTAAAACACCTTTAAAGGCAAAAAAACAAGTTCACAAAATGATGGCAAATTCTGATTGTGCAGAAAACAAAGAAATGCAGGATTTATTGCATGCAGCTGAATAAGTTGGAAAGCATACTTTGCAATGTGGGTTTGATTCACTGGAGGCCTCCTGCAGGGCAGCTGTTACGGGTTCTGTCATTAGGAGGCATGCTTGGTTAAAGGAACAAACTCTGCCCAACCATGTTAAAGCAAAATTATTAAATGCTCCTGTACAACATGGTACCTTGTTTGGTGTTAAGGCAGAAGAGGTGTTAAAGAAAATGGAGGACATAGCTAAATCTATGCAAACGGTCAAGGATTTTTTTACAGGTACAGCCACCTAGATTTAGCAGACACTGGCCTACAAAGAATTGTTCCTTTCCAGTCTCAGACAGACCTCAAAGGGGCAGATCCAGATGCCCTAGAGGCAGATCACAGCCGCAAGGATCCTACAGGCCTAAGCAGTGGAGTGCTTCTACCTCCAAAGGTGGAGAAGACAAAGCACAGTCATACAGGAAACAGTCCCAATGACTTCCCCCTGCCTGCACCAAGCACTTATCTTCTGGCAACACCCTTAGGGGGAAAACTAGCACTTTTTTCTCATAATTGGCACATTATAACCCAGGACAAATGGGTCCTAGACAGTGTCACAGGGCTACAAGTTTCATTTCCATACCCTGCCAAGGGCAAACAGTTGGCCAGACTTGCCAAAAAATCAATGGGCAGAGGCTCAAAAACAAGTCGCAGCTCTCATGGACATGAGGGGGCTATTCAACAACTGCCACAGCAAGAGCAGGGACAAGGATTTTACTCGACTGTTCTTGGTACCCAGAAAGGACAAAGCATGGAGATCAATACTGGACCTTTCTATTCTAAACACTTTCCTCGATATACCAAAATTCAAGATGTTGACCTTACAACAGCTTCTGCCCATGTTGGGCAGCAAGGCTTGGCTCGTGACTTTAGACCTAAAAGAGGCATACTTGCATGTCCCAATCAGGCAATCATGCAGAAGATGCCTCAGATTCAAGGCTGGCTCAAAGCATTACCAATTCTCTGCACTGCCCTTTGGCTTATCTACTGCACCCAGGGTCTTCACAAAGTGCCTGGCACCAGTAATTGCTTACTGCAGGCAAAGTGGAATACAAATATATCCTTACTTTGACAACAAGCAGAGAACAAGGACATTCTACTACAGCATCTGATGTTTGTGATGAGACTTTTAACATGCATATAGGGTACACAGTCAGCAAAAAGAAATCAAAACTAGTACCCTCTCAAGAGATACTATTCCTGGGTGCAAGCTTAAATACAACTGCCCAGATGGTTTATCTCACTCCAGACAAACAAAGACAACTGACTACCTATTTCAAGGAAATGGCAACAAAGGCCCAGTTATCTGCAAGAAAAATTCTGCAGGCTTTGGGCTTCATGGCATCCTGCGTTTTACTAATAAAATATGCAAGACTGCATATGAGGAAATTTCAGTGGTACCTAAAAAGTGTCTGGACACAACATTGCCACAGTCTGGAAACAATGATTACTCTAATTCCCTGACTGCAACAGGAATTTTGATGGTGGACAAAGGCTTGTCACCAAAACAAGGGACAGCCATTCTCACTACCCCCAACCAGGCAGAGCCTAACGACAGATGCTTCATATTATGTCTGGGGGGCACACATGGCAGGAAGAGGCACTCAGGGCACCTGGTCCTCAAACCAAAAGCATCTACATATCAATCAAAATGAGATACTAGCTGTTCAAAATGCCCTGACAGCCTTTAAGGACCTACTTCATCCGGGACAACTACTGATAAAGACAGACCACACAGGGGCACTCATTCTTATCCCCTGTGCAGACAAGCCATGGCTTTATGGGACACAGCATTGACTTACCATATTCATCTGCAGGCACAATTCCTGCCAGGAAAGGACAATACTCTGGCAGATGAACTAAGCAGAAACCTCATGGATCCCCACGAGTGACACCTGGATCCACAAGTCTTCAGCATGATAACAAAGAAATGGGGACGCCTGGGCATAGATCTGTTTGTCTCCCCTCAAAACAATCAACTAAAAAGATTCTGCACAAGGACTTATCACAGACAAGCTTGGAAAGTGGACGCCTTATCTTTCAACTGGACAAACCTGTCAGTGTATGCCTTTCCTCCACTGCCTCTCCTCCCCAAGGTACTCCTAAAGGTCAGGCAGGAGAAACCAAAAATTATTTTGATTGCCCCAGACTGGCCACACCAGTACTGGTATCCGATCTTAAGGAGCTTGTCCCAATGCCCAGCCTGGACCTTACCTCAAATACCTCCTCTACTGTCCCAACAAAACGATCAGATTCTGCACAGCCAACTCAAGACCCTAAAACCTGGCAGCATGGCAGATAATGTAGCCATACAAACCACACCTCTCAGTAAAGCTGTGATGGATGTCATTTTAGAAGCCAGAAGGCCTAGTACTAGAAAATCCTATGCTGGGAAATGGAAAATATTTTGATACAGCTGTTCCAAATATTCCTCAGATTACAATAATTAACTGAGATGCTGGACAAAGGCCTATCTTTTTCATCAATTAAAATCCATGCCTCTGCCATTTTGGCTCATTACAATACAGAGCCACCACTCTTTTCTCATCCTTTATTAAGGCAGTACCTCAGAGGAGCCAAACACTTAAGGCCTCCAAGGAGAATGCCAATACCTGCATGGGACCTCAGTTATGTCTTAGAAAAACTCACCTTACCTCCTTTTGAGCCAGCTGCTACTGCGGATATAAAGTTCTTATCTTGGAAAATAGCTCTGCTCCTAGTTTCAGAGCTACAGGCTCTCATGGCTGTGGAACCCTTTATCATTTTTTATCCAGACAGCGTCTCTCTGAGAACCAACCCTACATTTATGCCTAAGGTGGTATTCAGTGTAGCCCTTAACCAAACAATTCATTTGCCAACTTTTTATCCAAATCCACAGAACAAAGGGGAGAAAATTCTGCATTCTTTGGATGTACACAGACAACTTAGATTCTACTTGGACAAAACTAAAGTTTTCAGAAAGACAGAACAATTACTAGTGGCATATGCCACAGCATCACAAGGAAAGGCTATCTCCAAGCCGACTGTTTCAAAATGGGTAGGTCACTGCATTCGATTCTGCTACTCACAGCATGGCAAACCAGTGCCTAAGGGCATTAGGCCACATTCAACCAGAGCTGCAGCCACTTCAGCAGCCTTTCTCAGGGGAGTACCAACCAAAGACATTTTAGAGGCTGCTACTTGGAGGTCAGTGCATACCTTTACAAAACATTACAATCTGCCTCGTTACTCTAAATCCAGAGCAGGCTTTGCCACTGCAGTTCTGCAGGGCCTCATAGCCTCTCCTAATGCTGTTTAACTCCAGCCCCCCCAACCATAGCCCCCCCCCCCCCGCCATCACCCTTATTTCTGCTGGAACTTATCTTTACTTCTCTAATCTATACAACCTGGGTGGTGTATTTGCTTATAGATGAAGGAAAAGCTTATTTTGGTGCATGTATGTTTTATTTACATAATTTTAGCCTACCCTTTTGGGGGCACCTGACATCTGGGGCAAAAAAAACTGAATAAAATGGCATCTACTTCATCTTTTATACCCCTGACGACCTGACGTCAGGGAAGAGGTGACAGCAGCTGATGCAGGACCCAAGACTTTGGAATTCAGGACGACTGAGGGCAACCTGCCAGCAGGATAACCCAAATGTAATGACTGCAACAGTGAATACACTCGAACATCTACATTTATGTTAAGTGCACACAACTGTACTATCGGGTGGTACAGAGACTATTACAGACACTGGCACTGGCCAAATTACTGTTGGATCCGACTCCTAGGTCTTCGGATCCTATGACATCCATCTCCTCTACTCCATGTCCTCCTCTGATCCAACCTCTGGCTTCGGAGTCGGAAGACCTGGAGTTGGTCAGAGACCTTCCACGGGTTCCATGGATCCGACCATTGTTCGGATGTCCTCTGCTCCATTGGAGCTGGAGGAGTCTAGGAGCTGACACACTCAGGTCGGGTCCGGAAGAGTGAATTAGATCAGACAGCTGTCTGATCAGTCTATGCCTCTCGGGGCCTCTGCTAGGGTGAATTTGGCTCCTACCTTGGTGTAGGGTCCATTGTCCTTGGCACTGGGGGGACCTTTGGCTTCTTCGGATCTGGGATACCCCTGGATCAGGGACTGGAATCTTTGAGGTTATGAGGAGGATGACGTCTCCACAGACAGTTCTGTAGTCCTCTCTGGATATGTCTTCACCCAGAGAATCTGGGCCTGCCTCCACAGGGACGAAGAAACCCTAGGCATCAGGATGCCCCACAGGGCACCCTCCACTTTTCTGAAACCTCCCCAGTATACCCTTCTGAGGAGGTACCTCAGAAGAGACTTTGCAAGAGGAAGCACTTGGACTCCCCTGAGGAGTCTTTTCACTTCTGGTTGATGGAAGAGATTTTTTATTTTGGAGTGCAGCAAAGAATTTGGAGATTTCTGAGCCTAATTTGAGTGTGGCTCTTCAATATCTTACTGAGTTATTGGACAAAGGTTTGTCCTTCTCTTCCATTAAGATTCATGCTGCAGCAATTTCAGCTCACTATGATTGTGACCCACCATTGTTTCGCATCCTTTATTCAAGCAGTTTCTTAGAGGGGCAAAGAATATAAGACCCCCGTAGAGCTCCTACTCCTGCTTGGGATCTCAATTTTGTGTTGGAAAACTTACTCTACAACCTTTTGAGCCTGCGGATACTGCTGAATTGAAATACTTGTCATGGAAGACTGCTTTTGTTGGCTATTACTTCTGCAAGAAGGGTTTCTGAGTTGCAGGCCCTTATGGCAGTAGAGCCCTTTTTGATTTTCCATAAGGATAGGGTATCATTACGTACTAATCCTTCCTTTATGCCTAAGGTGGTTTCTAGTGTGGCTTTAAACCAAACTATTCATTTGCCTACTTTTTATGCAGATCCCCAAAATAAGGGAGAAAAGATTTTGCACACTTTGGATGTACATAGGCAGTTACGTTATTATTTAAGCAGGACTAAGGATTTCAGGCAGTCTCAGCAGTTGTTTGTTTCTTTTGCTTTGAGTTCTCAGGGCAAGCCTGTGTCTAAGCAAACTATTTCTAAGTGGATTGGGTTTTGCATTTCATTTTGTTATTCCCATCATGGCAAGGAGATTCCAGCTGGGATTAGGCCTCATTCCACTAGGGCTACTGCCACTTCTACAGCATTTCTAAGGGGGGTGGCAACTAAAGATATTTTGGAGGCAGCTACTTGGAGTTCAGTGCATACTTTCTCTAAGCATTACCACCTTCCTCTCTACTCTAAATCTAGGGCTGGTTTTGCCACAGCTATTTTGCAAGGCATGTTGACAGCTCCTGCTTCCTTATGATTTGCCAGCCTCCCTTACCTCTGCTTTGGGATTCTACCCAATGGTTATGACTGCAGCAATGTGGAATGAAGAACATAGTACAGTTTTGTACCTACCATAAATGTAGATGTTCGAGGATCCACATTGCTGCAGTCCAATTTACCCTCCCTCCTTCCCCTCTGTGTTTAGGGGTGGTGGTGTGGGTTAGGCTATATTCTTGTAAATTTGTATATATTGTATATATGTTTGGTGCAGGTTTTTTTTGGTGTTTTTGGTTTAGGCCTTGTCTTTTTAGGGTCTTCTGACATCTGGGGCAAGAAAAGACTGAGGATATGACGTCGGTCATGCGCATTAGTACCCTGACGTCCTGACATCAGTCTAATGCGCCTTGACCGATGTCAGCCATATACTTTGGTATTCGGGCCGACTGGACAGCGGACTACCCAATGGTTAGGACTGCAGCAATGTGGATCCTCGAACATCTACATTTATGGTAGGTACAAAACTGTACTTTTCAACTAAGGAGCCGGTCCCCAACCTTGGAACTGGTATCCCCTATTTTGAGATCTCCTATTCTTCAAAAAGCAAAATCTCCCACCCCCTCGACCCAGTCTTCTAGGAGTCTTTCTGATGATGATGTGGATGTTCTTCGTGTTTCACTGTTGCAGTCATTACATTTGGGTTATCCTGCTGGCAGGTTGCCCTCAGTCGGCCAGAATTTCAAAGTCTTGGGTCCTGCGTCGGCTGCTGTCGCCTCTTCCCTAACGTCAGGTCATCAGGGGTATAAAAGATGCAGCTGACGCCATTTTATTCAGTCTTTCTTGCCACGTGGTACCCGAAGCAGAAGCAGTTTGCAAGTGCCGGTCGGCCGACTCCTGAGATTTTTGTGTTAGAGTTTCAGATCAGAAGTCTTCATTAAAAGCCAAGTACCCCGTTGGGGAAACTTTTTTCTTGCTCCAGACCGATGTCAGAAAAAGTTAATAATTGTATTTCTCGTGGGAAGCAAATACCTCATAAAGACTTTCATTCTTACTGTATTCCTTGCCTAGGCCCTGACCACGACGTTGCTAGTTGTCGGTTTTGTGCTAGATTTAACCAACGCACTATTAAGCGTCAATGCGATTTTGCATTAAGCTATTTTGGGCAAAGATTTAATTATACAATGTCGTCGGATAGCCATCCGACTACTGGAGTTCACAAAAAACGCAAAGAAAAAGGCAACTGAGGTCCAAAACCGACGACAAAGCTTCTCCTAAGCAAGTTATTGGTTCGCCTGTTCTAAGTGAGGCGCTTTTGCAGCCCCTGACGCCCACTACTTTAGAGTTGCAGGCCGCTACCGACTCCCACGTGGAGTCGACCAGGCCACTGGAAACTCAAGGTATTGGAGCCTCGGACATTCATCCCTCAGATGGGTCCGGAGCCGCTGAGCAGCCATCGGCTTCTGAGGGTGTATTCAGACCTAAACAATTATATATAAAACCGACTTCAAAGACTAAAACACCTTTAATGGCAAAAAAACAAGTTCACAAAATGATGGCAAATTCTGATTGTGCAGAAAACAAAGAAATGCAGGATTTATTGCATGCAGCTGAATAAGTTGGAAAGCATACTTTGCAATGTGGGTTTGATTCACTGGAGGCCTCCTGCAGGGCAGCTGTTACGGGTTCTGTCATTAGGAGGCATGCTTGGTTAAAGGAACAAACTCTGCCCGACCATGATAAAGCAAAATTATTAAATGCTCCTGTACAACATGATACCTTGTTTGGTGTTAAGGCAGAAGAGGTGTTAAAGAAAATGGAGGACATAGCTAAATCTATGCAAACGGTCAAGGATTTTTTTTACAGGTACAGCCACCTAGATTTAGCAGACACTGGCCTACAAAGAATTGTTCCTTTCCAGTCTCAGACAGACCTCAAAGGGGCAGATCCAGATGCCCTAGAGGCAGATCACAGCCGCAAGGATCCTACAGGCCTAAGCAGTGGAGTGCTTCTACCTCCAAAGGTGGAGAAGACAAAGCACAGTCATACAGGAAACAGTCCCAATGACTTCCCCCTGCCTGCACCAAGCACTTATCTTCTGGCAACACCCTTAGGGGGAAAACTAGCACTTTTTTCTCATAATTGGCACATTATAACCCAGGACAAATGGGTCCTAGACAGTGTCACAGGGCTACAAGTTTCATTTCCATACCCTGCCAAGGGCAAACAGTTGGCCAGACTTGCCAAAAAATCAATGGGCAGAGGCTCAAAAACAAGTCGCAGCTCTCATGGACATGAGGGGGCTATTCAACAAGTGCCACAGCAAGAGCAGGGACAAGGATTTTACTCGACTGTTCTTGGTACCCAGAAAGGACAAAGCATGGAGATCAATACTGGACCTTTCTATTCTAAACACTTTCCTCGATATACCAAAATTCAAGATGTTGACCTTACAACAGCTTCTGCCCATGTTGGGCAGCAAGGCTTGGCTCGTGACTTTAGACCTAAAAGAGGCATACTTGCATGTCCCAATCAGGCAATCATGCAGAAGATGCCTCAGATTCAAGGCTGGCTCAAAGCATTACCAATTCTCTGCACTGCCCTTTGGCTTATCTACTGCACCCAGGGTCTTCACAAAGTGCCTGGCACCAGTAATTGCTTACTGCAGGCAAAGTGGAATACAAATATATCCTTACTTTGACGACAAGCAGAGAACAAGGACATTCTACTACAGCATCTGATGTTTGTGATGAGACTTTTAACATGCATATAGGGTACACAGTCAGCAAAAAGAAATCAAAACTAGTACCCTTTCAAGAGATACTATTCCTGGGTGCAAGCTTAAATACAACTGCCCAGATGGTTTATCTCACTCCAGACAAACAAAGACAACTGACTACCTATTTCAAGGAAATGGCAACAAAGGCCCAGTTATCTGCAAGAAAAATTCTTCAGGCTTTGGGCTTCATGGCATCCTGCGTTTTACTAATAAAATATGCAAGACTGCATATGAGGAAATTTCAGTGGTACCTAAAAAGTGTCTGGACACATTGCCACAGTCTGGAAACAATGATTACTCTAATTCCCTGACTGCAACAGGAATTTTGATGGTGGACAAAGGCTTGTCACCAAAACAAGGGACAGCCATTCTCACTACCCCCAACCAGGCAGAGCCTAACGACAGATGCTTCATATTATGTCTGGGGGGCACACATGGCAGGAAGAGGCACTCAGGGCACCTGGTCCTCAAACCAAAAGCATCTACATATCAATCAAAATGAGATACTAGCTGTTCAAAATGCCCTGACAGCCTTTAAGGACCTACTTCATCCGGGACAACTACTGATAAAGACAGACCACACAGGGGCACTCATTCTTATCCCCTGTGCAGACAAGCCATGGCTTTATGGGACACAGCATTGACTTACCATATTCATCTGCAGGCACAATTCCTGCCAGGAAAGGACAATACTCTGGCAGATGAACTAAGCAGAAACCTCATGGATCCCCACGAGTGACACCTGGATCCACAAGTCTTCAGCATGATAACAAAGAAATGGGGACGCCTGGGCATAGATCTGTTTGTCTCCCCTCAAAACAATCAACTAAAAAGATTCTGCACAAGGACTTATCACAGGCAAGCTTGGAAAGTGGACGCCTTATCTTTCAACTGGACAAACCTGTCAGTATATGCCTTTCCTCCACTGCCTCTCCTCCCCAAGGTACTCCTAAAGGTCAGGCAGGAGAAACCAAAAATTATTTTGATTGCCCCAGACTGGCCACACCAGTACTGGTATCCGATCTTAAGGAGCTTGTCCCAATGCCCAGCCTGGACCTTACCTCAAATACCTCCTCTACTGTCCCAACAAAACGATCAGATTCTGCACAGCCAACTCAAGACCCTAAAACCTGGCAGCATGGCATATAATGTAGCCATACAAACCACACCTCTCAGTAAAGCTGTGATGGATGTCATTTTAGAAGCCAGAAGGCCTAGTACTAGAAAATCCTATGCTGGGAAATGGAAAATATTTTGATACAGCTGTTCCAAATATTCCTCAGATTACAATAATTAACTGAGATGCTGGACAAAGGCCTATCTTTTTCATCAATTAAAATCCATGCCTCTGCCATTTTGGCTCATTACAATACAGAGCCACCACTCTTTTCTCATCCTTTATTAAGGCAGTACCTCAGAGGAGCCAAACACTTAAGGCCTCCAAGGAGAATGCCAATACCTGCATGGGACCTCAGTTATGTCTTAGAAAAACTCACCTTACCTCCTTTTGAGCCAGTTGCTACTGCGGATATAAAGTTCTTATCTTGGAAAATAGCTCTGCTCCTAGTTTCAGAGCTACAGGCTCTCATGGCTGTGGAACCCTTTATCATTTTTTATCCAGACAGCGTCTCTCTGAGAACCAACCCTACATTTATGCCTAAGGTGGTATTCAGTGTAGCCCTTAACCAAACAATTCATTTGCCAACTTTTTATCCAAATCCACAGAACAAGGGGGAGAAAATTTTGCATTCTTTGGATGTACACAGACAACTTAGATTCTACTTGGACAAAACTAAAGTTTTCAGAAAGACAGAACAATTACTAGTGGCATATGCCACAGCATCACAAGGAAAGGCTATCTCCAAGCCGACTATTTCAAAATGGGTAGGTCACTGCATTCGATTCTGCTACTCACAGCATGGCAAACCAGTGCCTAAGGGCATTAGGCCACATTCAACCAGAGCTGCAGCCACTTCAGCAGCCTTTCTCAGGGGAGTACCAACCAAAGACATTTTAGAGGCTGCTACTTGGAGGTCAGTGCATACCTTTACAAAACATTACAATCTGCCTCGTTACTCTAAATCCAGAGCAGGCTTTGCCACTGCAGTTCTGCAGGGCCTCATAGCCTCTCCTAATGCTGTTTAACTCCAGCCCCCCCAACCATAGCCCCCCCCCCGCCATCACCCTTATTTCTGCTGGAACTTATCTTTACTTCTCTAATCTATACAACCTGGGTGGTGTATTTGCTTATAGATGAAGGAAAAGCTTATTTTGGTGCATGTATGTTTTATTTACATAATTTTAGCCTACCCTTTTGGGGGCACCTGACATCTGGGGCAAAAAAAACTGAATAAAATGGCATCTACTTCATCTTTTATACCCCTGACGACCTGACGTCAGGGAAGAGGTGACAGCAGCTGATGCAGGACCCAAGACTTTGGAATTCAGGACGACTGAGGGCAACCTGCCAGCAGGATAACCCAAATGTAATGACTGCAACAGTGAATACACTCGAACATCTACATTTATGTTAAGTGCACACAACTGTACTATCGGGTGGTACAGAGACTATTACAGACACTGGCACTGGCCAAATTACTGTTGGATCCGACTCCTAGGTCTTCGGATCCTATGACATCCATCTCCTCTACTCCATGTCCTCCTCTGATCCAACCTCTGGCTTCGGAGTCGGAAGACCTGGAGTTGGTCAGAGACCTTCCACGGGTTCCATGGATCCGACCATTGTTCGGATGTCCTCTGCTCCATTGGAGCTGGAGGAGTCTAGGAGCTGACACACTCAGGTCGGGTCCGGAGGAGTGAATTAGATCAGACAGCTGTCTGATCAGTCTATGCCTCTCGGGGCCTCTGCTAGGGTGAATTTGGCTCCTACCTTGGTGTAGGGTCCATTGTCCTTGGCACTGGGGGGACCTTTGGCTTCTTCGGATCCTGGGATACCCCTGGATCAGGGACTGGAATCTTTGAGGTTATGAGGAGGATGACGTCTCCACAGACAGGTCTGTAGTCCTCTCTGGATATGTCTTCACCCAGAGAATCTGGGCCTGCCTCCACAGGGACGAAGAAACCCTAGGCATCAGGATGCCCCACAGGGCACCCTCCACTTTTCTGAAACCTCCCCAGTATACCCTTCTGAGGAGGTACCTCAGAAGAGACTGTGCAAGAGGAAGCACTTGGACTCCCCTGAGGAGTCTTTTCACTTCTGTTATAGACTTCGATGATGCAGAAGGGTCCTCATGGTCACCTCCTGATGGTGTCTCCTTTGAAGACATTCTGGAAATACTTGAACAGAGAGGTGGCTGGAAGTCTTCTAACCCTTCGGAGGAGTCAATGTACCTGAAGGATTTTGGGTCTCAATTTCCACCTCTTTGGTGTCTCCTCCTTTTGATGAGCTTCTGGACCTGGTTTCTCAAAAGGCATGGGAGTCCCTAGATTCCATGGAACCTGTTCCTAAGAGACCAGACAAGTTTATCACAGCCCCCTCTGACAAATCTTTAAAGGAGTCCTAGTTGATGCCTTGGTTGTGTCCATCCCCCAAACAAGAAGTCTGGGACTATGAACAGGTATAGAAAGCACGTCTTTTCCTCAGCAGCTTTTTCTCTTACATCGCTGAACTGTCTTACCATTTCATGAGACTGCAGAGGGATCTCCTGAAGGAGCTAGGAGATACCCTCCAAGTTTCAGTAGCTGAAGGGGCTTCTGACAAAGTATCCTCTCAGCTTTCTACCTTAAATTCAGTGATTAACGCATCCCTGAGGCTCGTATCCTATGCAGCTGATGGAGCAAGTAGAGCAGCGGGTTCTTGAATTTCCCTAAGGAGACATTCTTGTATGCACTTATGTGACTTTGTGAAACCCTTTAAGTCTTCCTTTGTCAACGCCCCATTTGACGGCTTGTTTTTGATCGGGCCTAAGGTAAAGGATACACAGACCAAGTGTAAACAGGAAGGAAATGATCTGTCATAGGAGTCCATTTTTCGATGCCTACTAGACCTTATCCCAAAGGTCAGAGAAGTAGTGGTAAAACGTGGTTCTGAAAATCAGAGATCTTTTCAGGACACATATGGTGAAACTTCCCCCAGAGGCAGAGGGGGAAATAATAATGGAAGATGCTGACCTCTGGGCAGAGGGGGTCCGCAAAATCAGGGTGACAGAGAATCTTTCTTTGGTAGGCCCTTTCACCTCTCCTGAAAGGAGGCCCGACTGTCCAACTATGGAGAGATTTGCTTCTCCTTGTACCCAGAATCCTGGTGACACGTAGGTACAAAGCATTATATCCAGAGGTTACAACATCCCATTCTTCCTTCTCACCCCAAAGATGAAAATTCCTGACGTGCCACCCAGTCAAAAGGAACAGGCAACTCTAGAAATTCAAAAGTTGCTAGACAAAAGTCATCCAAAAAGTCTCCCGCAGACCAAGTAGGATTTGGAACTTACTCAGGATTCTTTTTAGTTGCAAAGAAAACGGGGGACTGGAGGCCAATTCTGGATCTCAGCATTCTAAACCAATCAGTAAAGAAGAGCAAGTTCCAGATCGTGACACTGCAGTCAGTACTCTCATTCTTGGGAAAAGACAGTTGGCTGTGCTCTGTCATCTCCAGGATGCATATTACCACATAAAAATGGACAGGCAATCCAGGAGACACTTGTGCTTTTAGCTGGGAGCCAGTCACTACCAGTTTGGAGCTCTGCCATTTAGCCTCACCGTAGCCCCTAGAGTGTTCATCACATGTTTGGCAGTAGTAGTGGCTCACTTGAGACAACTGGGATTCCGGGTGTTTTCATACTTAGATGACTGGCTCTTAACCGCCATGCCCAGGCATCAGCTAATCAAAGCCAGAAGTGCAAACCTGCAACTCTGCTCCTGTCTAGGGATTACCATAAACTACGAAAAAACCTCCTCGGAGCCTTCTCAGCATGTGGTTTTCACAGGGGCAGAATTAGACTCAGTACAAGCGATGGCAAGACTTCCATCAGAAAGGATAAAATCTCTGAGGTACCAGATGAGATATCTTTTTAAAAAGGAAGAAAGCTCAAGTGAAGATGGCCCTCAAAGGCAAAGGGATCATGGCAGCAGCGATAGTTTTGGTCCCTAGCACGTCTGCATATGAGGATACTTTGGTGGTTGCTATCCACTCAGTGGTCAATGCAAGAACTGCCAATATCTCATGAAATAATCTTAACAGAAACTTGCAATAAGGATCTTCGATGGTGGCTACACTCCTCTCATACAACTCGAGGTTGACCATTTGTTTTCCCCCAACCTGTGGCCACTGTGACCATAGATGCCTCTCAGGGTGGGGGGCATTTATCTGGGAAGGACGGTCCAAGGTACCTGGCAGGCTCATGAGGCCCACTTGCACATCAGTGTCCTAGAGATGAGCATGGTGCTTTTAGCGTTGCAAGCACTCCAGGACGGTCTTTCCCTGGGAACCATTACAATCCAGACAGATGACATGTCAGTTGTGCGGTATATAAACAAACAAGGAGGAACCAGATCTTGCCCCCTTTGTTGAGAGGTCCAGAGAGTATGACAGTAGGCTACCTCCTCCCAAAGTTTTCTGATAGCAGTGCACATCCCGAGGAAATCCAGTGTGATAGCAGATGGACTCAGCAGAGCGATTCTGATGCCCCATGAGTGGTCTCTGAAATGGGAAGTAGCAGAAAAAAATTTCCAAAAATGGGGCCAGTCTTGCTGTGACGACTTTGCGGCATCTGTAAATGCCAAATGCAGCATCTACTTTGCCCTCATTACCCCTTTGGGGGAGTCACCAAGGGATGCACTTGTTCATGATTGCCCCTTGGGCCTCCGCTATGCTCCCCCCCTTCCATTAATTCTCAAAGTCCTTTAGAAAGCCAGTTGTTTGGGAAGAGACTTGATACTCATCGCTCCATACTGGCCTCGCCAAATCTAGTTCCCCTTCCTGTGGCCTCATCTTTGGGAGAAGCCTTGGATTCTGGACCCAGTTCCAGGTCTTCTGACTCTTGTGTCAAGGACTTTCCACCCATCCCTTCAGACCCTCAAACTGACAGCTTGGCCACACTAATTCCAACGATAGCCAGGTTTCCAATCCTCTACTCGTGAGTTAAACACATTCTTGTCTCTTCCCATAAAGCATTAACAAGGAAGGTTTATAAAAGAAAATGGAAAAGATTCTGCCTATGGGCTACCAATAGCCATGCCGATCCTTTTTTGTTCCTATTACTTTCATTCTGGACTTCCTAGCAAAATTTTTCAATGATGGTGCAGCAGCAGCCACTATTAGAGTTCAACTAGCAGTGATCTCCAGTTTTCATTTGAGAGAGACTGGCTCCATCATAATGTCTCGCAAACTATGCAAAGCTTTTCTCAAAGGTTATATGTTAAGACCACCTATCAGAGACCCACCAGCTCCATGGGACCTAAATTTCATTCTATCCCGCATAGTTTTTTCTCCATTTGAACCAGCATCACCTTGCAAATTGAAATGTTTGACTTGGAAAATTATTTTCTTGATGACAATCACTTCTGTTAAAAGGGTGTTCCTTATTTATTCTTCCATAAGATATAGTGTCTCTGCGAACAACTCTCTTTTTATCTAAGGTGATTTCAGGGACGAATTTATACCAATGTATAGAATTACCAGTTTTCTTCCCAAATTATCAAAACAAGGCAGAGTGCATGTTACATCAGCTGGGTGTACACAGACAATTACATTTTTGCCTACATAGGACTGCAGAATTATGAAAATCTGATCAGTTTTGTTTCTTTTTCATATTCAAAGAAAGGATCCCCTGTCTCTAAAGTTACATTTTCCAAATGGCTATCGGACTTGTATGACTTTCATTTGCAAGTCCCATAATAAAGACCTTCCAAAGAAAGTGAAGACCCATTCTACAAGAGCCATTGCAACTTCTTCAACCTTTCTGGATAAACTTCCAATTGACACCATTTGCACTGCAGCAACATGGGCCAAACCATATACCTTTATCACTCATTACAAAGTTGATTTGGCCTCCAGGAATAGAGCATCTTGTCGATCCATGGTTCTGAGGAATATTCTCCCATGAGCCACCCAGGATTCAAGGTATTAGGAACGCTGTCCCATCCTGGTGAGAAGAAGGTGAGATAGGATAACATCACATAAAGAAGTTATGTACTCACCATAACATTCCATGTGTGTTGTCCATCTTGACTTCATTCTTGCATTCCACCCTCCTTCCCCCTTCCTTTCTTTTACTTCTAGAAGAGTGGGTCTATATAAATTGATTTACCTTGACCTCTGTCCTCCATCAGCCTCTTGAGTACTTCCTTGGAATACATATAACTTTATATTATGGCAAATAAAATCTGGGGATGGTTCTAGTGCATGCTGGTATAGGGATTTTAGCCACGAGCTGGCAGAGGGCCTCAAGCTTGTAAAAAATCAGACAGATCAGAGGACTGGATCCGAAACCAACCTGGTAAGAATGAAGTTGAGATGGACAACACACATGAAACATTATGGTGAGTACACAACTTCTTTTTTTGTAGCTGTGTTATATGACCTGACATAAGTCATGAAGAGAATTAGTATGGTCAACTGTCTATTGCTTAGTTGTGAGTTGGATTGGTTAAATATAGCATCAGCTGGACAAACTGGAGACTCAAATGAGCAGCAGGAGGGTGGTTCTTGAAAATGTGTTGTGATTTTAATTCCTGTCTCTGAGAATTCTGTTCTTTGGGAAGCTATGAATGCTGAGCCTGAACAGAACATGTTCAAGACTTCACTCATTTAGGTGTTGACAAATATTCGAAGTAGTAACCCTATGACCTTACTTTTTGACACCAGGAGGTGGGTTAAGCTGACAAAATGTAGAGATTGGCTTTCCTGAAGTACTTGTGGAGAGCTTCCATCATTTATCCAGTAGGTACTAACTGTTCAAAAGGTATGGTTACAGCTGCTGAAGTGAAAAGTTGGCCTCAGGAAGAGTTTAGCAAGGTCATAACACCAAAAGTGGGAAAGGTGAGACATCATAGCTCTGCTCAACAATGAAGGGAATATGCTGATCAGTACTAGAGTGAATAGTGAGATGTGATAGAAACGTTCTACGAAATTCTTAACGCTCATAAAATGCTGTCCTGTTTGAACGTGGTATGTGATATCTCCATGAGTTAGGTTAGGTTCTATCACTGAAGCTGAAGTCACAGTGGTGGTTTAAGGCCTCTGTAGCAGTAATACTGTAGGTAGTGAAGAGATTTTGCTGGAGATGTTTAAGATGTTACATAGGATGAAGGAAAGGTTACACTAGCATAGCCAACACCTGTGTTCAGTCTTGCAGAGGGGGAGTACTTCTCAGCTGACTAAAGTAGTGATCTCCATCTTTAAGGAGGACCAGAGATTTTTCCAATTTATAAGGGATTACATTCCTCACACTTCATGGTGGTTACTAATCTAAAGTATACCAGAAAACCTGTTTCCAACAGTTGCTTATGTTGTTAACATGATCAAACATTTGCTCTGCTGGCTGATCTCGCTTTATTGCTATCTGTGAAAATAACTAATGGCATCACTTAGCTTTTTTGCTTTTTTTGAGGCCAGTCAGTCTGGTACATTTGCTGTTTTTATTCACATCTCTAAATGGGTGCATTTTTAATGACTGGGCTTAACTCACGTGTGGAATAGGTGTCAGTAGCTATGTTGATTGTTGGATACATACCTGTCTGTCCAGTAGGTCCTGTTTGTCGCAGCCTAGGTTTAAGTCTTTAGAATGGGTAGGTCTGGTACTATTTGTTTTGTGGATATGCAGGAGGTCTGTCAAGGTGGTGTCCAGCCGTGCTTTGTATGCCAGGCATAGATCTCCCCACAGCAGCTTGTAAGTGACAGAATACAGGGATAGGACTTTGAGGCGGTCTACGTAGGACATGTTACTTATGCTGTGTATTCTTTTAGTGAGGATGTTACTTATGCTGTGTATTCTTTTAGTGAGGAACCTCAGTACAGTGGAACAATGACCTCCTTGGGCTTAGATGCCATACATAGAATGATTTCCTCACTACTGTATACACATGATGGTCAAAGGCTAAATAACTGTGCGTTTCCCCAAGTCCCTGACTACTGGGTTGACTGTGTGTGTTGTCAATGTGGTAGTTAGGGGGGGTGGGGGGGTGGATGACTTCTAAAGGATACTGTTGTGCGTTTCTTAGCATTTAGTTTTTGTTCATGGCACTGATGCAAATTATTTGTCTGTGTCCGCCCTTCCTGGAGAACATTAGTGTCTGGGGGTGATTCAGATTTAGTCAGCCAGAGACCCTTAACATTGGCCTGGACTTCAGAGAAGTAAATGCTAAAAAGGAGTGGTTCCCATGACCAATCCCTGAGGGACTGTGCTTGTGACTTGCCTCTTTGTCGAGGTGGACTTCTCATTCTAACTTCCTGGGTCCTGTCTGTGAGCCAGCTTAGCTATCCAATGGGTGATATAAGGGTTTATACCTAACCTCTTGAGTTTGTCAACAATGCCCAAGTGAGATACTGTGTTAAATGCCTTGGCCAGGTTAAGGTAGACAATGTGAATCATTTTGCCATCATCCATTGCTTTGGGGACCTTCTCAAAGAAGTCCACCAGGTTGAGTAGGCATGACCTACCCTTGACAAAACCAAACTGGGTTTGGTCCAGTGTTAGGAGGTTTCCTATGTCCCTAATTGTTTGTTTCCATGTTCATTCTTTGCATGGCTTAATATATGGGACTTGTGAGAGTTGTGGGTCTGTAGTTTCCACGGTCTGAAGATGGCCCACCTTTATGGAGAGGGGATGACTGTTGCTGTTCTGCATTCGTGAGGCATGAAGCTTGTTTGGAGGCTACAGTTAAATAGCAGTAAGAGGGCCTGATGGGTCATGATTCATGCTAAATAGAAGACATCCTTGGGGTATTGTATGGGCCCATCGATTCACTGTTCTTGACCGTAGAGCAGTTGAGAACTTGTTCCCTAGAGAGAATAGGGGGAGTTTTATTTGGTGTGAGGGGATGTTGGGGGAGAGAGGGGCAAAATTTGAGCTGAATTTGTCTATCAGTAGGTTTGCTATCTTCTGGCTCAGTATAGCTGGCTTCCTTGATGATTTCTGCAAACAATTGTGTATTGCCTTTGAGGTTGCAGACATAGCTAAAGAATACTTTGGCGTTGTCCTTGGCCTGGGAGGCCAAATTTAATTTAAATTTGTCTTTGGTAGACATTGTTTGTCCTTTGGGTTATTTGTTTAGTTTGAGAGTGCTTTTATCCTTCTAGGTGCTATGCTTCCTAATTTTTGCCACGAGTTTCCTTCTGTTTTATAGCCTATTGATGGTGTGATTCCACCAGGGTGGCTTGTTTTTTTAAATTAGTTCTGACTTCTTCCTGATGGGTACAGCTGCCTGTGTGCAGCTGTGAACATGCTTGCATAGGGTTTCCATGAATAGTTCTGCATAGGCAGCAGTGATATCCTTCTATTCACATGTTGCAGTATTCATCCCATATGGGTTTGCTCCTCTTGCTATCCGAATGTCCGGTCAGTATACAAAAGATTTCAGTCACTGTATGGTCCGTGGGACATCTGACATGGCTAGTAGAACATGGGCCATAAAAGTGACGTCTGCACGCACCAGCCCTCAGAACCCCTCAGCCTCCAGTTCAATGTCAGCTGTTCCCGCCATCCTAGCCTTTGGATTCAGAAGAAATCAGATAAGTGCCCCATTGGGGAAACTTTTCAGTCGTTTTCATTTATTTTATCCTAATGCTTGTTGATGTCATCCAGAAAGGGCAAGGGTAAGTGCAAGTGCGGCCGTCAGATACTGCACAAGGATGCTCACGATCTGTGTCTGTTTTGTTTAGGTAGGTTGCACGACTACAAGGCCTGCACCATCTGCCAGACGTTTGCGCCCAAAACTGTCCACAGCCGTTTGCACACAGCCTATACCTAGAAAACCCACGTCTCAGCCTTAGGTTGCACCACTACAAGGCCTGCACCATCTGCCAGGCGTTTGCGCCCAAAACTGTCCACAGCCGTTTGCACACAGCCTATACCTAGAAAACCCACGTCTCAGCCTTAGGTGTGGAGTGTTCCACTGACTTACCTGCTGAACTGCAGTAAAAGAAGGCCAAGACCATCAGGCCTACGACTACTGCTGCACCTCTATCATCTGCCCCTACTGCTGTTCCACCCATTCTGCCTGCCTTCCTGGAGGCCCTCTCTTCAGTATCCCAGAACCTGGACTTAAAGCCCCCTGCTCCATGCAGATCTGACAGGTTTTATAAAGTTCCTGAGAAGGCAAAGTTTCTAATTAAGTGTTCTGCTGCAGACCCTGCCACTATTTCCATTTCTACTGATAGGGCTTCTAAACTATTGCCTTCCACCACCATTCTCCCTGCTGACAAGAACAACAAAACTGTGGAACATCTGGGTAAGAAAATATGCACTTCTACTGTGGCTTTCAGAGTTGCTGATTACCAGGCACACATGGCTAAATATGCCTTATCCCTTTTGGAGAAGATCTCCAAGGAATTGTCAGATTCTACTGCCAAAGCTTCACTGTCTTTCCTAGTTGCTCTCACTTCTCAGATTACCAGGCACTCTCTAAAGTGCAGTTATGATGCTGCTGAGGCCTTAGCCAGATCAGCAGCATCAGCATCTGCTTTGAGAAGGTACTCCTGGCTTCACCTACGGCCTCTACCTGTTGACTTTAGAGCCAAGCTGGTTGATGCCCCTTTGCACAACACAGCCCTGTTTGGAACAAAAGTGGCTGACTTATTTAAGTCATTACAGCAAAAGGGGAAAGCGATGCAGAATGTAAAACACCTGTTGGTTTCTCCTAGTCCAAAATTTCAGAGGAATTACCCAGCAAAACACAATTTATTAGAAAGCATTCTTGCCCTGCTGCTTCCACAAGGCTTAGGAAAACTTCCAGGAAGCAACCCACTCCTACCACCTTTTCTAGCCAGAGGCCGCCCTTTCAAGATGGGGCAGGTAGTGTCTGACTACCTGCCAAACTTAAAACCCCTCTTTCTCCCAATATCCCTCTCTTGCAGCA
The DNA here is from genome assembly GCF_019279795.1 of Protopterus annectens. Classification (NCBI taxonomy): domain Eukaryota; kingdom Metazoa; phylum Chordata; order Ceratodontiformes; family Protopteridae; genus Protopterus; species Protopterus annectens. The sequence continues at coordinate 864,356,479 of NC_056737.1, read as the reverse complement.
CCCTCTCTCTCGGTCTCCAAGTGTGGACATTTATCACCTCAGACAAATGAATCCTCTCTGTAATAGAGAATGGGTATTTTATGACCTGGCTCATGCCTCCAAAGAGAAGGGGTATCCCACAGCCACAAAAAAACAGCTCCCCAGATTGTAGCCAGAGTTAATCTGATGGCTCAGGGCACCATTCAAACAGTTCCACTGTCTACAAAAGGAAAAGGCTTTTACTCCAGGATTTTCCTGGTTCCAAGAAACGACTGTCCCTGGAGGCAAATTCTGGACCTCTCACTACTCAGCCTCTTCCTTCAGGTCCCAACCTACAGGATGTTGACCTTACCAACTCTCTCTTTCTGCTTCTCCTCCCCCAAGGGTTCATGGCCACCTTCGATGTCAAGGATGTCTACCTTCACATCTCTATAAGGCCCAGTTTCAGGAAATAACTGAGGTTCTCTGTGGGTTCCTCTCACATTCAATTCTCTGCTGTGCCCTTTGGGCTTTCCACTGCACCCATAGTCTTCACCAAATGTCTGGCTCCAGTTATTGCCTTCTGCAGGACAAAAGGAATCCAAATATTCTTTTACCTGGATGACTTGCTCATTCAGGCAGACTGCAAACAGGCCCTCCGGCAACACTTACAAGTTGCAATTACTCTCCTACAGTCCCTGGGATTTCAAATCAACTTCCCAAAATCCCATCTGGAAACCTACCCAAGACATTGTCTTCTTGGGGTGCAGGATTCTGACAGACATTTATGAAAGCCTACCCCCCAAAAGGTGGAAAGCTTGACACAACACCTACGTCTGGTCCTTAAGACCACAGAATTAACCGCAAGGCAGTACCTCAGGCTCCTGGGCTACGTGGCAGCCACTATCCCCATGCTACTGTTAGCAAGACTACATATGAGGAAATTGCAGTGGTACCTTAGGTCAGTTTGGACCCAACACTCCCATCCCCTCGAGTGCTGGCTACCTCTCCTGCCATGCCTCAAACAAGAATTCCACTGGTGGTTGAAGCAGATACCTCAACCCAGGTCTTCCCCTTCAACCAGCTCAATCCAAACAGGTCATGCACACAGATGCCTCAGACTTGGGCTGGGGAGGAACTCTGGGGCACCTGAGAGTGCAAGGAGTGTGGCCAGCACCACATGTGAAAGAACACACCAATATCTGAGAGACTAGGGCAATATTATTGGCCCTGCCAGCCTTACAAAACCACAAGGACCACTAAAAAAAATCTTTACAGACAATGCCATAGTGCTGTGGTATCTCAATAAGCAGGGCGGGGGGTACAAATCTTATTTGCTTTGTAGACTACCCCTCCTGGTGTGGGAACTGGCCCCCTCCCAAGGATTAACCTTACAGGCAGTTTACATCCCTTCACAGTAGACTTCCTCAGCATATCCATGACAATCAGTCATGAATAGATCCTTCACAGGGCCGTCTTCCTGGACCTGGTCCACCGGTGGGTACACCTCAAATAGACCTGTATGCCTCCTCCATCAACAAGCAACTTCACTCCTCCTGCACCAGACGTCTGCATCATCAGGCTATGGCAACAGATGCCTTCTCAGTATCCTGGAAGGGGATATTTCTCTATGCATCCCCCCACACTTGTTTCAAAAGTCCTGCTTAAGATCCAGCAAGACAGACTTGAAATCTTGCTGGCGACTCCCTTTTGGCCAATACATCATTGGTTCCCCCTCCTCTTACAGCTATCTAAGGGCAATCACCACAAGTTACCCCCCAGAGTGGACCTTCTCACACAACACAAGGGATCCCAAATACACCCACAGTAGCAGTCTCTGCACCTCACCATGTGGGTGATAGGATTCTGATCCCTTTCAGACATCTTTACAATGAAGACATGCTCACTGTCCTGCAGGCGGCCATGAAACCAAATACAAGGCAATCTTACCCATCAAAGTCGAAGAGATTTTCAGTATGGTGTCTCAAAAGGCAGTTGGACCCGCTGGAAAGTGAGACCCCTCTAGTACTGTCTTACCTGTGTGAATTATTGCAGACAAGTTTGGCCTTCTCATCCATTAAAGCCCACTTGTCTGCCATTTCAGTATGCCTGCCTCTAGATCCCCCCTAGATTCCAGGCTACCAGCTAAGTTATTCCTTAAATGGGTCCTTCACCTCAAACCACTCAGGAACCCCCCCCCCCCCCAATGGGACCTCAGTTATGTTTTAGAGAAACACATGCTCCCTCCATTCAAGCCAGCAGATAAATCTTCCCTAAAACACTGCAAATGGAAGAATGTCTTCCTCATAGCCTTGACCACAGCCAGGAGAGTGTCAGAGTTGCAAGCCCTCGTTTCTATTCCACCCTTCTTAGTATTCCACACTTACAAGGTTACTCTTAGAACTAACCCCTCCTTCATGCCCAAAGTGGTGAATGACCTTTCCCTAAATCAGGCCGTCCACCTACCAACCTTCTTTCCTAATCCACAGGGAGACGGTGAGAAAGTACTCCATTCCCTAGGCATGCACAGACAACTCAGATATTATCTGCACAAAACCAAGTCCATCAGACAAGCTAAGCAACTGTTTATCTCCTTCTACCCCAGGGCCCTAGGAAAGGCAGTAACTAAACAAACCATCTCAACATGGATTTCCAAAGCTCTCACCTTTTGCTACAAACACCATGGGGAATCCTTGCAAGGTACTGTCAAAGCACACTCCACCAGTTGGGGTCCTCAGGGGCCTTCTTCAGGGTTTTGGATACCTCCACCATACTGGAAGCAGCCACTTGGTCTTCAGTGCACACCTTCACCAAACACTACAAGTTAGACCACAACCACTTCTCTAGGGCCAGAGCTGTTTTTACCATGGTTATCCTCCATGGATTCTTGGAGAACTCTACTAGGCCACCTTCCCCTTCTTCACAGTGAGCTTTGGCACTCATCCATATGTGATGAATACTGGAACATGTGAACAGGACGACATAGAAAAGTTGTGTAAAATCTCACCATAACTATAGATGTCCTTCTCTTGCATGTTGCAGTATTCTGTCCAGGTCTATATTAGAACATCGAAGTATTACTACTTCGAATGTTCTAATATCGATCCATTTGCATCTAAAGCTGAAAGTAGCAAAGCTGCAGAATATCGAATACTTTCCTTGGGAAAGTATTTGGTGGACTGTTTCTGCAGCTTCACTGTTTCCTCGACTGTGGAGTGAAGGTTACGGACTGGGTTAAGGTAAGTGTGCGAATGAAGGTGAGTGTGCGATAGGGACTTTAGGGTTAGGGAGTGGGTAAGGTGAGTGTGCGATAGGGAGTTTAGGGTTGGGAAGCAGGTAAGGTGAGTGTGCGATAGGCACTTTAGGATTAGGGAGCGGGTAAGGTGAGTGTGCGATAGGGAGCTTTATGGCCCACGTTCTACTAGCCATGTCAGACATCCCACGCATCATACAGTGACTGAAATCTTTTATATACTGGCCAGACATTCAGGTAGCAAGAAGAGTAAACCCATATGTGATGAATACTGCAATATGGAAGAGAAGGACATCTATGGTTATGGTAAGATTTTATCCAACTTGTCTTTCTCCCGGTTTATGGGGGCTTGACATTTTGCTGGATTATCATTTAATAGTAGGAAGTTAGCCATGGAGTAGTTCCTGAACATTGATTCCGGGTTTTATTTTTACTTCAAAGGAGACCATTTTGGACTGACCTTAGTACAGAAGCCATTACTTTAGGGGGTGTGCTGCACTCTCCTATATTCGTGAGGACTAGATCCAGTATGTTTGTACCCTTGGTCGGCGTGTTGACAGTCTTGTCCTGAAAGTTACAAAATCAAGGAGTCTGTGCCTGCATGTTTGGTGCCATATATGATTCCCACTTAATGGTGGGATAATTAAAGGTACCCATGAATGTGGTATTAGGTTGGATGGTGAGTGTTTCCAATAAGCTTAAGTAGATGTTGTGGGTTTCCTTGGTCATAGAGGCAGACCTGTACCTTGCAAGGAAGTGGTATGGGATTTTGCGTATGGTGATTTGAAGGTGGAGATGCATCATCTGTTTGACCAGCCTTGAAGCATATTATTTTTATGTAAACTGAGACCCCTCCACCTTTAGTCCCTTTCTGTGTAGTAGCTGGTCTAAATATGTTGAAGGCTTGCACTGCTGGTGTGCTTTCCATGGCTTTAAACAATTTCTCAGTGATTGCACAGGGAGAGAAAAGCCTGTAGGGAGCATTGAGCAGTAATACCTTTTAAATTTTTTTTTTTTGATTTGCTATGTCGGAAGTACTTTCATTTTGGCATTGCCTAAAAAAGCACTATGAGGAAGACAATGCTTTAGCTAATATTCAAAAGCCTTGAGAGGAGAGGTGCAGACCATCCCTGGCAAAGCCTAGAAGGGGATAGGTGCAGACCATCCCTGGCAAAACATTGCAGTCTGTTTACCGTCTTCTTCCATGCTGACAAGTATTGTACCCCCTTAGAATGACACCAGCAACTAAGCCAGTCAGTCATCTTTTGTTCATATTGTGGCATCATCCTTGAATGTAAAATGCTGCTCAGTGCTAGGCTCATACCAGTCTGGGACACACACTCCTGAGATCTCCATGAGGTTTCCCTTTATATAGTCTGTTGAGGTATATTTCGGGTCATTTACACCCATGGACTGTGACTGAGTCTTACTGGTACGTTGTGGTCCAGTGACCTGAGTGCATGCATAATGTGACTGATCCTGGTCCCCTGATAAACAACTGACAGTGACTTTCTACTTAGCCTGGTGAGAGGGACAGCAGTGCTTCTCATAATGGAGTCTACAATGATGAGAATATTGGATTGTCTGGTGGCTTACCTTATGGGCTTAGAAGTAGAGGCTCCATGAAATGTGGCTGTTATTTTAAAAGAGAACATTTGGGGCTGCTGAGGCCATTTATGTGTACTTCATCTAGGAGGCTTTTGGGATTTAGGAAGGTTACATTTAAGTACCTTGGCATATGTGGGTCTCTGTCTGCTTTGTACTTTGTGTGATGAGTGCAGCGTGTATACTACTGACAACCTGATTAACATTAGGTATGCTTTTATGTGAGAGGTTTGTCACCATTGACAATGTGTTACTACATCTCTCACATACCTTACCAGTTTGAGAATTAGCGGTAGTCAGTAAACATGAAGCAATTTCTGCATTGCTGCAGGATGCTCATATTCACCAAGTTGGTAACAGAGGTAATGGGAAAGATGTTCTTCATCTCACATTGCTGCAGTCCTTACACTTGGGTAGTCCGCTGTCCACGGTCGGCCCGAATATCAAAGTATAAGGCTGACGTCGGTCAGGGTGCATTTTACTGACGTCAGGACGTCAGGGTACAAATGCGCATGACCGGCGTCATATCCTCAGTCTTTTTTGCCGCATGGTCCGATGCAGAAGCAGCATTGCAAGTGCGGTTGGCGTTCTGAGATTTTTCGATTTAGAAGTTTCAGACCGAGTTCAAAGTTGGCTAAGTACCCGTTGGGAATATTTTAGTTTTTCTTGCCTCAGTCATTTACCGGATGTCAGAAAAAGTTAATTGCGTTTCTTGTGGGAAACAGATAGCGCATAGAGATTATCATACTTTGTGTATTCCTTGCTTAGTGCCTGAGCACGACGTTGTTGGCTGTCGCTCTTGTGCTAGATTTAATAAACGCACTATAAAGAGAAGGTTGGATTGTGCAAGGTTAGTCTTTGGGAAGCGGTGCAATTATAAAATGCCGCCGGATGCTCCGGCGCCTTCTCAAGAAGCGCAAGGACAAGACAGTTAAGCCTAGGCTAGAAGAACCGTCTGTACCGGACGCCGGTTCTTTAGAGGTGTCGGTGGAGCCGGTGGCTCCACCGGAGATTTCTTTGTGTTCCCAGAGTGAGACCTTATTATTGCAAGATGTGGCCTCTCAGGAGGCAAGTCAGGCTGAGGGGTCTTCTCAGGTTACTATACTCCCCTCCCTTCCTAAGGTGGCTAGGCCCTCTCCTTCTGTTTCTAAGGCTTCTCCCAGGGGCAGGCCAGGTTTAGCTTCAGTTGGTGTTACCCCTAGCTCTTCAGGTACTATGCCCAAGAAGCATATGCTTAAAATGGCAGAAGATTTGATTACTTTGATTAGGGGTTCTATGCCCCCTCCTGCTAGAGACCTAGGGTGGAGCCTGAGCTGGGGGGTTTTGAGCAAGCTTCAGATGTTTCAGAGTCTTCGGCTGAAGACTTGCAGGAGTACTCTCCTTATTCTGATTCTGATGTGGATGATTCTACTCCTTCTGCTACTCCTCCTGAGGATTTTTCTTTTCAGAAACTCTTCATTCCATGAGGGAGCATTTTAAGTGGGAGGGTCAGGACTTCTCTGATTCCAGGAAAAGGCTTAGGGAATTTCTGTTTTACCCCAGCATAGGCCTTTGGCTATACCTCCTGTTTTGGATGTAGTGGAAGATGTTTTTACAGAGGCTTCTCTTAATCCTGATTCTTTGCCTCCTGCTCCTGTTAAGCGGATAGGTATTACAGGGTGCCTGAAGTTCACAAGTATCTTTTAAGAGTCCTAGGGCAGACCCAGAAACTGTTAGCCAGGGGCCTAAGGGTGTTAAGGCTTCTGTTGTTAAGAATCCGGTTCCTACAGATAAGGAGGCTAGGGCCTTGGATAGATGGGGAAAGAAAGTTTATACTTCTTCCACTCTTGCTATGAGGGCTCTGAATTGCCAGTTTCACATGTTGAAATACCAAAACTATCTCCTTTCACAATTGAAGTCTAAGGTTGTTGCTCTGGCAGTTGGTATTGATTGTAAAGAGTTGCAAGATTTAGTCCATGTTTCTGAACAGGTGGGTAAGCATTCTTTGCAATGTGGTTTTGATGCTGTACAGGCCTCGTCTAGGGTGGCTGCCACTGGGACTGTTCTTCGCAGGCACGCCTGGCTGAGGGATCAGAATTTGTCTGAACATGTTAAAACAAGGATTTTAGATGCTCCTTTACAATCTGGCGTGTTGTTTGGTCCTCCTGTTGAGACAGTCTTAAAGAAAATGGAAGACAAGGCTAAGTCTATGCAGACTGTTAAAGATTTTTTGCAGGTCCAGCCTCCAAAGTTTAGTAGAAATTGGCCTACTAAGGGGTGGACGTATCCTTCTTATGATTCCCAGTCTAGGGGTAGATCTAGACGTGGTAAGGGCAGAGCTCAGGGCTCTTTCAGGCCTAGAACAGGGAGTTCTCCTGCACAGGCTTCGGGTGAGGGCAGGGGTCAGTCCTTTCGTAAACAGACCCAATGACCTACCTTTTCGGCTGCCAGAGCCTGCTTGTCTGGCAGCACCTTTGGGAGGAAGGTTGGCACTTTTCGAAGAAAATTGGAGTTTAATTACCCAGGACAGATGGGTATTGGATATCATACACCACGGCTACAGGTTTTATTTCCATACCTTGCCTCCTTTCAAAGGCATGCCAGACGTTCCTCCTCAACAAAGAATAGAGGCTCACAAACAGGTTTCTCTGTTGCTCCAACTAGGGGCCATACAGCCGGTCCCTCTGCCAGAAGTGGGCCTAGGATTTTATTCTTGCCTGTTCCTAGTACCAAAGAAGGGGAACACGTGGAGACCAATTTTGGATTTATCTATCCTCAACACTTATCTGGACATTCCCAAGTTCAAAATGTTGACGTTGCAGCAGCTTTTACCTCTGCTGGGCAAAGATCATTGGATGGTAACCTTGGATCTCACGGAGGCTTACCTTCATGTTCCTATCAGACTCAGTTGCAGAAAGTATCTGCGTTTTCGAGCTGGGACTTCTCACTATCAGTTCTCTGCATTGCCCTTTGGCTTATCTACTGCCCAGAGTGTTCACGAAAGTTCTGGCTCCAGTGATAGCTTTCTTCAGACTAAAAGGAATACAGATCTATCCTTATTTGGACGACTGCCTAATTCTGGCTCAAGGACCGGAAGAGCTTCTTCGTCATCTGGAATATGTGATAGCAGTGCTAAGATGCCTAGGGTATTCTGTGAACGAAATAAAGTCCAGTCTAGTACCCTCTCAAGACATGTGCTTTCTGGGTGTGAGACTGAATACAGCAGCCCAGATGGCCTTTTTAACCCCGGACAAACAAAAGAGTCTATCCCTTTACTTCCATCAACTATCTCATCAGTCCGGGCTGACTGCAAGGACAGTCCTTCAAGCCTTAGGGTTCATGGCATCTTGTATTCTGGTGCTTCCCAATGCCAAACTGCATATGAGGAAGCTACAATGGTATCTCAAAATGTATGGACACAGCACTGCCAGGATCTGGACACTGTCATTCAAATAATACCTTGCATTCAAAAGGAATTTTGTGGTGGGCTCAGGAATGTCACCTAAACAAGGGACTCTCTGTGACCCGGCCAGAGGCGGGTCAGATTTTAACGACAGATGCCTCAGACAAAGCTTGGGGAGCTCATCTAAATGGAAAGTGGATACAAAACAAGTGGCCTGTCAGACTACAACATCTACATATCAACATGAAGGAGATGTTAGCAGTCCAGTTTGCATTAATAGCTTTCAAGGAATTCCTTCTTCCAGGACAGGTGTTGATTCTAACAGACAACACAACTGTCATGTGGTACATCAACAAGCAAGGGGAACGCATTCTTATCCTCTATGCAGGCAAGCAATGATTTTGTGGGAGACTGCTCTCAGTTTACAGCTCAATCTTCAGGCAAGGTTTCTGCCAGGAGCACAGAACTCCTTAGCAGATGTGTTGAGCAGGCGAATTATGGATCCCCACGAGTGGAAATTGGATCCTCATGTATTTCAGAAATTGACAGTGTCATGGGGAACTCCAGACATAGATCTGTTCGCTTCTCCACTAAACCATCAGCTGCCAAAGTTTTGCACGAAAAGGTTTCATCCCACAGCTTGGAGAGTGGATGCTCTTTCTTTCAATTGGAGCAATCTTCATGTGTATGCCTTTCCACCTCTGCCTCTCCTCCCAAAGGTACTTCTGAAGGTCAGACAGGACAAGCCAAGGATGATTTTAATAGCTCCAGATTGGCCTCGACAGCACTGGTACCCATTACTAAGAAGTCTAGTACGGAAGCCTCCATGTCCTTTGCCTTCAATTCCACACCTATTGTCACAGGTGGACAGCCATTTGCTCAATGTCAAGCTTCACTCTCTGCACCTAACAGCCTGGCATATTCTGTTTTGAACCATAATGGGCCTCCACTTCCTCAGCAAGTTTTGAATGTTATTTTGGAAGCTGGAAGGCCTAGTACAAGGAAAGTGTACGCTGATAAATGGAAGAGATTTTTATTTTGGAGTGCAGCAAAAGATTTTGATGTTTCTGAGCCTAATTTGTCTGTGGCTCTTCAATATCTTACTGAGTTACTAGACAAAGGTTTGTCTTTCTCTTCTATTAAAGTTCATGCTGCAGCAATTTTAGCTCACTATGATTGTGACCCGCCATTGTTTTCTCATCCTTTGTTCAAGCAATTTCTTAGAGGGGCAAAGAATATAAGACCCCCACGAAGAGCTCCTACTCCTGCTTGGGATCTCAATTTTGTGTTGGAGAAACTCACTCTACAACCTTTTGAGCCTGCAGCTACTGCTGAGTTGAAATATTTATCATGGAAGACTGCTTTTTTATTGGCCATTACCTCTGCAAGAAGGGTTTCTGAATTACAGGCCCTTATGGCAGTTGAGCCTTTCTTGATTTTCCATAAGGATAGGGTATCATTACGTACTAATCCTTCCTTTATGCCTAAGGTGGTTTCTAGTGTGGCTTTAAACCAGACTATTCATTTGCCTACTTTTATGCAAATCCCCAAAATAAGGGGAAAAGATTTTGCACACTTTGGATGTACACAGGCAGTTGCGTTATTATTTGGACAGAACTAAAGGGTTCAGGCAGTCTCAGCAGTTGTTTGTTTCTTTTGCTTTGAATTCTCAGGGCAAGCCTGTGTCAAAACAAACTATTTCTAAGTGGATTGGGTTTTGCATTGCTTTCTGTTATTCCCATCATGGCAAGGAGGTTCCAGCTGGGATTAGGCCTCATTCCACTAGGGCTACTGCCACTTCCACAGCTTTTTTGAGGGGAGTAGCAACCAAGGATATTTTGGAGGCAGCTACTTGGAGTTCTGTGCATACCTTCTCTAGGCATTATCACCTGCCACTTTACTCTAAGTCCAGGGCTGGTTTTGCCACTGCGGTTTTGCAGGGCATTTTGGCAGCTCCTGCTTCCTTATAGTTAGCCATCCTCCCTTATCTCTGCTTTGGGATTCTACCCAAGTGTAAGGACTGCAGCAATGTGAGATGAAGAACATAGTACAGTTTTGTACCTACCATAAATGTAGATGTTCGAAGATCCACATTGCTGCAGTCCAATTTACCCTCCCTCCTTCCCCTCTGTACTTGGAGGTGGTTGTGTGGGTTGGGTTGTACATGTTGTATATATTGTATATATTGTACATATAGTTAGTGCAAGGGTGGTTGGTTGTTTTGGTTTTGACCTTTATTTTTAAGGTCTTCTGACATCTGGGGCAAGAAAAGACTGAGGATATGACGCCGGTCATGCGCATTTGTACCCTGACATCCTGACGTCAGTAAAATGCGCCCTGACTGACGTCAGCCTTATACTTTGATATTCGGGCCGACCGTGGACAGCGGACTACCCAAGTGTAAGGACTGCAGCAATGTGGATCTTCGAACATCTACATTTATGGTAGGTACAAAACTGTACTTTCATATCCATGGCACAATGCTCTTTTTTATTGATCAGATGGTTGCAGTGAGAATATAAAGTAATGTCAGGAGTACCTGGTTTGCAACTCGGGAGGCAGTGCTTGTCACTGCAAACTAATTGCCCTGTGTACAACTAGGTATTGGTAAAATGTCATCTCGGGGTGTCTGTGTTCATACATGGCACTGCCAAATACTTGAGGGAAATGAATAAGTAAAGCCTGATGATTTATGAATGGGGGAATCTCCAAACTCTAGATCCCACTCAATTTGGTTTTTTAAAAGGTGATCATGCCTGTTCAACCTGGTTGACTTCTTTGAGTCAGTCGTCAGAGCTGTGGATGAGGGCAGGGCAGTTCATACAGCCTACCTCGATCTGGCCAAGGCCTTTGATACCATTCCCCACTCAGGAATTATTGATAAACTCATCAAACTAGGCATCAACCCCTATATCACTAGATGGGTTGCAAATTGTCTCACAGATAGAACCCACAGTGTGAAAGTAGTGGACTCCAAGTCAGATTGCCAACCAGTTACAAGTGGAGTCCCACAGGGATCGGTCCTGGGTCCTCTCCTGTTTGGCATCTACTTCTCAGAAGTCGATACCAACACAGAGGGACTCTGGCTGACCAAGTTCACAGACGACTTTAAGCTGGGCGCCATTATTAACTTCCCAAGTGATACAGACATCCTACAGAAAGGCCTCACTGAGACCAATGACTGGTGTCGAAACCATGGCCTTAAACTTAATGCCAAAAAATGCATAGTCATCCCCTTTGGGAAAAGCTCAGTTCCCACTAATTACCACATGATGGGAGCCCACTGAACACTGAAGGCATTATAAGAGATCTGGGGGCACAGGTTGACAGCAACCTCTCCTTCGACAACCACATTGCCACTGTGGTCAGAAAGTCCTTCTGTGTGGCACTCCTCATTACCAAGGGTTTTGCATCCAGGAAGAAAGAGGTGGCCATCTCTCTCTACTCTTCCCTCATTAGGCCAATCATCGACTATAGTGTCCCAGTTGCCATGTACCTCACTAGACACATGCAACAGCTGGAAAGGCCACAAAAGTACCTCACAAATAGGATCTTAGGCCTTAAACACATGTCCTACATGGACAGACTCAAAAAAACACCAGCTATTCTGTCTCATATCGTCTACTAAGAGGCGATCTCTGCTTGACTTACAAAGACGTGTCTGACCCAGCTCTGTTAGAAATGTTACATCTAAAGAAATCCCTATCCCTCTGCACCACACACTCCAGAGATCTCAACCTCATTACTACAATCAACAGAACATGCTGGAGGGACAGGTTCATAACCCAGAGACTGCCCATGCTCTGGAGTAGACTTCCCATACATGTCAAGCAGAGCACTTTACTGGCCCTCTTTAAGAGAAATCTTGAGTGGATGGGAAATAGTTCACCCCAGGGATCACTCCAGTGGCTCTACTTGATAGAAGCACTGGGAACTAACATCGGGTGGCACGATGGGCACTTCTGTGGGCTAGGCTTGTAAAGGCTCCAGAGCCATTAGCCTAGTACACACCTATGAACCTATGGAGATATTCCAAAGTTAGGTTAGACAGGAGCAAATCGAGGAGCACTTGCTGAAAAGAAAGAATTAGCTTTGTCAAGAATGATGAAAAGAGAGTATTCACCCTGAATGGCTACTGCCTAGCTGCTACTTGTGTTGGTCTCACCACAGCTTTGTGCTGCTGGGATACAATGCTTATTTGCTTCTTCTTCTCTTGTTAGAAGCAAAACAGTAGCACCGTTCCCAAGATGAGAAGCAGGCTGCAGGTTCTTTGGTTATCAACAATCTTGTCCCAAGTAATGCAAGAGTCTGTATGCTTTTTGCAGCCTTTTCCTGGTAGATGCCTTGAATAGCAGCCAGATTGATCAGGAAGGTCCAACACAAACACACTGCCAAATCATAAACTATCGGCAATCAATGCACTTTGCTGCTTGTCTCATCAGAAGCAAAGTATAAGCACAAATTCCAAACTGGGGATGTATGAGGCAGTTATCAGGCTTTCTAATAATCAGCAGTCTCTAGGAAGTAGTATCCCTATGCTCCGACTCTCACCAGGAGCAAAACAGGAGCACTAATCTCGAGATGACTACTGAGAGGCAGAATGTGGGCTCTCCAATAATTGGTGGTCTTTGACTAGCTGTTGCAGATCTTAAAGGTAAGGTGGAAAAATAGGGTAATATCTTAAGAGTTGCAGTGTGCACTAAACGGTTAGATATGAAAGGGAGTAAATTAACCTTTAGCTACATAAGCGGGGAGAAGCTAATTTTAAAAGAGCAAGATAGATTGGAAGGGAGTAGGAACTTAGTATTTTGGTTGTATGGAATACAGTGGGAAGACCAATAAATTTAAGTAACTGAAGGGGAGTGATTTCAAAAAATTATAATTTTGTGCTTACTGACAATAGCTAATGAAAGAGGAGAGGAAAGGATATATCTGGTCAGATTAATATAAGAGGTCTGATAAGGGCCGAGTAGAATACCGATATTACTTCCTTGGACCTGGATGGCCATATTTTTGCTTATGAGTTAGGCAACACAGAATGATTTTCTTACTGTCTTGGCCTTGGTTGAAAGCCAGATTACTATCTACATATGTTCCCAGATAACTGTTGGGTCAACTCTTCGTTGGGGTTTTATCAAGGGAGTAAATAGTTTGGGAGGATGATTTCCCAAAGGGCACTGTAATGGATTTCTTCACATTGAGTTTTAATCCTTGGCTTTGGCACCAGTCATATGTTTGTGTTAGACCCTCTTGTAGGATATTACTGTCATGGGAATCTGTGATATCTCCCAATTTACAGTCATCTGCAAACTTGGTGAGCCAGAGGCCTTTGACATTGGTATCTACTTCTTGGAAATAAAGGGCAAACAGGAGTGAGCCCAAAATAGACCCCTGGGGTACTTCACTGGTTACCAGTCTTGTGGTGGAGTTGGTCTCATCAATCCTTACTTCTTGAGTCCTATCTGTGAGTCAGCCACAAGTCCAGCAAATTATGTAGGGATTAATGCATAGTTCTGAGAGTTTGTCAGTAATACCTGAGTGGAGGTATTATTTTGAACACCTTGGCTAGGTCATGGTAGGAGGTATGCACAGCTTTCCCCTCATCGGTAGTTTTGGTGACTTTCTCAAAAAAGTCAACAAGGTTGAGTAGCCAAGATTTTCCCTTAAAGCCAAACAGGAATGAGTATAGTATCTGTAGGTTACCAATATCCTTGTTGATCATTTCTATGGTAATTCGTTCCATGACTTTGCATATCAGACTTGTTAGACTGATGGGTCTTTAGTTCCTTTGGTTGGTTGTTGGTCCGTATCCCTCTGCACCACACACTCCAGAGATCTCAACCTCATTACCACAATCAACAGAACATGCTGGAGGGACAGGTTCATAACCCAGAGACTGCCCATGCTCTGGAGTAGACTTCCCATACATGTCAAGCAGAGCACTTTACTGGCCCTCTTTAAGAGAAATCTTGAGTGGATGGGAAATAGTTCACCCCAGGGATCACTCCAGTGGCTCTACTTGATAGAAGCACTGGGAACTAACATCGGGTGGCACGATGGGCACTTCTGTGGGCTAGGCTTGTAAAGGCTCCAGAGCCATTAGCCTAGTACACACCTATGAACCTATGGAGATATTCCAAAGTTAGGTTAGACAGGAGCAAATCGAGGAGCACTTGCTGAAAAGAAAGAATTAGCTTTGTCAAGAATGATGAAAAGAGAGTATTCACCCTGAATGGCTACTGCCTAGCTGCTACTTGTGTTGGTCTCACCACAGCTTTGTGCTGCTGGGATACAATGCTTATTTGCTTCTTCTTCTCTTGTTAGAAGCAAAACAGTAGCACCATTCCCAAGATGAGAAGCAGGCTGCAGGTTCTTTGGTTATCAACAATCTTGTCCCAAGTAATGCAAGAGTCTGTATGCTTTTTGCAGCCTTTTCCTGGTAGATGCCTTGAATAGCAGCCAGATTGATCAGGAAGGTCCAACACAAACACACTGCCAAATCATAAACTATCGGCAATCAATGCACTTTGCTGCTTGTCTCATCAGAAGCAAAATATAAGCACAAATACCAAACTGGGGATGTATGAGGCAGTTATCAGGCTTTCTAGTAATCAGCAGTCTCTAGGAAGTAGTATCCCTATGCTCCGACTCTCTCCAGGAGCAAAACAGGAGCACTAATCTCGAGATGACTACTGAGAGGCAGAATGTGGGCTCTCCAATAATTGGTGGTCTTTGACTAGCTGTTGCAGATCTTAAAGGTAAGGTGGAAAAATAGGGTAATATCTTAAGAGTTGCAGTGTGCACTAAACGGTTAGATATGAAAGGGAGTAAATTAACCTTTAGCTACATAAGCGGGGAGAAGCTAATTTTAAAAGAGCAAGATAGATTGGAAGGGAGTAGGAACTTAGTATTTTGGTTGTATGGAATACAGTGGGAAGACCAATAAATTTAAGTAACTGAAGGGGAGTGATTTCAAAAAATTATAATTTTGTGCTTACTGACAATAGCTAATGAAAGAGGAGAGGGAAGGATATATCTGGTCAGATTAATATAAGAGGTCTGATAAGGGCCGAGTAGAATACCGATATTACTTCCTTGGACCTGGATGGCCATATTTTTGCTTATGAGTTAGGCAACACAGAATGATTTTCTTACTGTCTTGGCCTTGGTTGAAAGCCAGATTACTATCTACATATGTTCCCAGATAACTGTTGGGTCAACTCTTCGTTGGGGTTTTATCAAGGGAGTAAATAGTTTGGGAGGATGATTTCCCAAAGGGCACTGTAATGGATTTCTTCACATTGAGTTTTAATCCTTGGCTTTGGCACCAGTCATATGTTTGTGTTAGACCCTCTTGTAGGATATTACTGTCATGGGAATCTGTGATATCTCCCAATTTACAGTCATCTGCAAACTTGGTGAGCCAGAGGCCTTTGACATTGGTATCTACTTCTTGGAAATAAAGGGCAAACAGGAGTGAGCCCAAAATAGACCCCTGGGGTACTTCACTGGTTACCAGTCTTGTGGTGGAGTTGGTCTCATCAATCCTTACTTCTTGAGTCCTATCTGTGAGTCAGCCACAAGTCCAGCAAATTATGTAGGGATTAATGCATAGTTCTGAGAGTTTGTCAGTAATACCTGAGTGGAAGTATTATTTCGAACACCTTGGCTAGGTCATGGTAGAAGGTATGCACAGCTTTCCCCTCATCGGTAGTTTTGGTGACTTTCTCAAAGAAGTCAACAAGGTTGAATAGCCAAGATTTTCCCTTAAAGCCAAACAGGAATGAGTATAGTATCTGTAGGTTACCAATATCCTTGTTGATCATTTCTATGGTAATTCGTTCCATGACTTTGCATATCAGACTTGTTAGACTGATGGGTCTTTAGTTCCTTTGGTTGGTTGTTGGTCCGTCCTCATAAAAAGGGATTACCATTCTGGCCATCCATTCACCTGGCACATAACCTGTTTTGAGGCTATAGCTGGTGTGCCTCAAGTGGTCTTGCTAGGTCTTGTTTTAGACTGTTTGGGAGGAAGCCGGGGATATTGACATGGCCCATTGAAGCAGTGTTTTTAGGCTTAGTGAACACCACCAGGACCTGCTCCCTGTTAGTGGCTGCAGGAGTATGCTAGAATGGATTTCACAGGGAGTAATGGGAATAGTGAGACATGAAGTTAGAACTAAATGTATCAGCCAGTAGATTCACTATGTCACCATGGTCTGTGAAAGTTGTGCCATTTACTAGCAGTCTTGCACACTGCTGAGTATTACACTTAAAGTTCCTGACATAGCTGAAGAAGCCCTTGTGATTATCCTTAGCCTGGGAGGCTATCCTGACCTTGTAATTGGCTAGGTTGGACTTTATTAGACCTGTTCGTTTCTTGTTTAATTGAATCCGAGAGCTTTTGTCTAGAATAGCTGCTGTTTCTGATTTTGGCTATGACTTGTTTTGTTTTGTTGTACACCTTGTGTAGGAACGTTTTCCACCAGTGGGATTTGTTTTTGGTGTTTGAGCTGGGCTAACTTCTGGTACGTACCGCAGCCTTAACGCAGCCATTTATATGTTTGTACAAGGTTTCTGCAAATAATTCTCCATAGGTAGCTGTTTTCTCAGGGTTTGGCTGAGCCATGAATTTTGACAAACTTTAGCCAGGGAAGTTGGCATCATAGTTGGTGTTTACCTTACAGACACAAGGTGTAGGGTTTGTTTCTCACATGGGGTAATTGGCTCGACTTAAAATGGTCCACAAGACAGTTAGCCTAGTACTAATCTATGAACCTATTAATAGGATGTAGTTTGCTTTAGAATAGTTCTCAACTGTTAAAGGTTTAGTTGGGTTTTCTGGATTGATTTTTATTTTGAGGAAGGCAGTTTTGTAGTTCAACCTTAATGTGGATGTGACATGGGGGTGGGGGGTGACCTTCTGCTGGCCCAACACATAAGGAACCTTGTCTTTGGAGACTTGGACATGGATGAACTCCACGGCATCATTGTTTAACCAACCTGGAGTTATACTTGTCGATCAAGGCACCTCCACCTTTAGCCCCTGTCTATTCTGCTGTTGGTCTAAATGTGTGGAAGGCACTGTAGCCTTCCACTGCTGGAGTACTTTCTTTGACTATAAATCAAGTCTTGGTGACAGACAGATGTCTACATCCTCCACTGAATAGAGCTTGTAGGGGCTGTGTTGCATGTTTAGGCTCCAAGCATTGAGCAGTAACACTTTAAGGTTGCTTTGAGGTTTGTTGTTTTTTTCATTTTCTTTTCTTTCTTTTTTTTTTTTTTTTTTTGCTAGGTTGGTAGTTTTTTTTTTTTTTTGACATTGCCTAAAAAGGCTCTAAGGGGATGGCTAAAGGTTTAGCCAAAATTCAGAAGTCAAGGGGTACAGGTGCAGATCATCATTGCAAAGCAACGCAGTCTGTTATCACGTCCTGTCATGTTAACAGATATTGGATTCCCCTAGAGTGATACCAGAAACTAAGTCCAGTTTTAAAATCTGTCATTTTCTGTTCATACAGTGTGTCATCTTTGGTGAAGGTAGAATACTGCTTAGTGCAAGGCACATACCTGTCTGTGATGCACATTCTGAGAGTGTTTCTTTTCATATAGTCCAATAAGGAACATCTCAGGTCATTTAAACCCACGTGGAGTATGATAGAATTATATTACCTGTGGTGCAATGACTTGAGTGCATGCGTGATATAGCCAATCCTTGCTCCAGGTAGGCAACTAACTGTTCTCTTCTTGTCCAGCCCAGTGAAGGGCCATTTGTGTGTCGTACAGTAGAATCTCCTATGACAAGATTACTTAGTAAAGTGTTTTCTTGCCTTATGGACTTTGTTCTTGGGGGATCATTGGGTATAGGTTTATGTGTGGTGCTAGGTTTTGTGTTGGTAGTTACTGAGGATAGGTTTTCTCATTTGACTGCTTAGGACATCTGAGGTATGGAGAGATTTCTTTTAAGTGCCTCAGCATAAGAAGGTCTGTGTCTGCATCTTTCGGTGTCTGAAGGATATAGTGTGTGTTCTTGGCAATCTTCCTTGTAAGTGAGATTTGTATTCATTTATTTATTTTAATTATTGCATTTGTTTACCGGGAAAGTCCACTGGGCCTAAAAGAGCCCATTTTCAGTGGAGGCCTGGGGAGAAAAGCTTCAACAAGAACATAGATACAGAAAATATTAAATATTAATTGGTACAAAAGTAGATAGTGTTACACATTGTGATTACAGTAATATATACAGAACCTATGCATAAAAGCAGGAATTTTGTTGATTGCCAGATGAATTCAAGCAGAGAGGTAGATAAAGCATAGAGTACTGATCACAACAAAATACATCTGGAGAGGAGATAAAGCATACAGTACTCCTTAAGTAGAGAAGGAAAGCTTTGGGTGTTGAACTGCAGTTAGTTGCTTGGCTGAAGTGGACAGCCTGGATCATGTAAGATCCATGGACAATCCAGCTGACAAGCCAGGTTTCAATGGAGTACCAGACAGATAAAATCTCTAGCATAAGAAATGGTATCAGAGCAAGCAAAAAAAAATGAGTAAGAGCTATACAATGAATAGCAGTACAAGAAAATAGACAATATATTGTAGTAATGGATAATTACTACCCTTCGTAGTAATGCCTAGCAGTAGACAAGTCAGCTAGGGCAGACTACAAGAATGGAAACAGGAGAATGTCAGAGGCAAATGTGTAGCATGTCTATGCAGCCAGTAACTGCACTGCAGACATCAAAATAGGTCACTTTTAAAATGTGTCTGTTTTTTTCCTGATTATTTATGACAAAGGGGTCAGACTACTTTCAACAGTCATAAGAATGACTCAAACAAGCAGACTAACAAAAACATGTACATAGCATACACTGAATTCAAGGTCAGGAATGTATAAGGTACAGTGGCAAACATAGCTCAATTAGTACTCTAATGCTTGTGACAGAAAAAAAAGGCTCTACCATTTACTAACACAATGTAGACTTTAAGGGTTTTGCAAGAAAGCAATGAGACCATACCATACCGGATCCAACTCAGCCATTTCTTCCAGATATACGATCTGAGCTTCAAACTCCTCACTCTCCCATAATGCCTCAATCCTTTCCAAACCCTCAGATCTCGTTTGCCGCCTTCCAGCACAGATGTGATTTCTAAGCCTTGCTCAGATTAATATTTTTTTTATTACCTGTAAATTTCTTCTACTTATTTGTTTTATAGCCTTTTTATAGTCTTTTTCCTTTCTCTTTTTAGATTAAAAAAAAAAAAGCTTTCCCGTAGTCTGTGTGTGAGTGCTAGTCTGACAAGCTGGGAAAGCCCTCTGGGTTTAAGAGGTGTGCCCCTTGTGGGCATAAGATTCCCCATTCTGATGCTCACAAAAGGTGCTTATGTTGCCTCGGTCCAGGGCACTTGAAGATGCTGTGTAACATCTGCTTGGCCTTCAATCCCTGGGCCCTCTCAGACTGGCATAATAAGCTTATTCTACGATGTCTTCTCTGGGCATCTAGAGCCCAGACCCCTGTAGCCAAGAAGTGTGCCTTTTCTGTTTCTCCAGGGACCATGTCTTCTGCTCCTGAAAAGAGGAGAGACTCTGATCCATCTTCCCTGGATCCATTTGGGTCTTCATTTCTCTCTGGATCCAAGAGGGCTCTCTAGTCTAATGGATCCTCCATTGACTAAGTCTTCATCTCTGCCGGATCCTCAGATCTCTGGTCCGAGCACCTAGTTGGAGCCAGTGGAGACCATTTAGATCCACAGCTCCTTTTTCTCTGGAGCGGACTCCTAGTCAGGTTCTCCAGGATCAGAGGTCTTGGAGCCATACACCTGCATGTCGCCGGCTAGGTCAACCCACTGTTTCATCCAAATCCTCTTGACTGTCCCACTCCAATATGGATCGGATGACAATTTTCCTCAAAGCCCAGATCCAGCCGGTGATCCTGCCTTCTCCAACTCATGCTGGATCCGTGAGCTCCGACCCCCATACCACAGCCTCCTCCAGCAATCCAGTCTTCGGTTTCGAGCTGCAGGGCCTGACACTCCTTAGTGGACTGGTGTCAGAGCAATGAATAGCTTTTTCCTTGACCCTGACAGTGTCACTGACCAGCTCAGCTCCGTTCAATTCGGAGTGGAGCGAGTCCTGGACCCAAGCGGTCTGTGCGGTGTCCTCTGTGCCGGTGTCTGCTCCAGCCTTTTTGGTGCCGTCCCTCTCACTGGAGTCCTCAGCCTTTGACAGCTCGAGGCCAGTGCCTTCTGGAGGTGTCGGATCCTGGATGAACTCATCCTTCTCTCCTTTGGTAGTCTCTGCCACTTGGGCAGGGGATGGGTCCTCTCGTCATCGTCTGCCTTCCAGGTGTCAGAAAAGGCATTCCATACTCTTAGAGACTTGGTCTCTCCTCTGCCAGGCCCTACCCAGTCCTCGGCGGATTAGGACTTTGCTTCCATTTGTCAGATCCCTGGTCAGCCTGTCCCTCAGCAAGGGATCTCCCTGTCTTCCCTCTCCCAGAATTCCCAGAGAAGGATATTCCTAGGAAGCATCTGTGTAAGAGAAAGCACCTAAACTCCCCCTTGGAGTCCTTGGCAGAGAACACTGATTTCGATGAGGGGGAAGGGGAAGGGTCTCCCAAATCTCCACCAGTTGATATTTTTTTTGGAGATATCCTAGAAATTCTGAAGCAGAAGGGTGGATGGTCTTCCCAACCCCTTCCTCTGAGGAGTTAGTGTTTCTAAAGGCATTTGGGATGGGCCGAGCTACATCCTGGGTGACCCCACAGGTGGATGAGCTCATTGACCTCATCACCTGCTGGGCTTAGAAAGAGTCTGACATGATGGAACCAATTCCCAAACATGGAGGTAAGTATCTTAGCACGCCCCCCCCCAAGCGACCTTCCCATTTGGAGTAAAGGTGTCCCAGATGATGCCGTTGTGATGTCAACAGTCACCAAAAAGGACCTCTTGGAACAGAGCTCCACTGTTCATCCCTGGAATAAGGAGTCTCTCAGGCTTTGGATAGACATGGGATGTGCATGTATGCCTCTGCCACCTTTAAGCTGAGAGCATTGAATTACTTGGCATATTTCACATGCCTTCAGAGAGATTTGATTAAGGAAATCCCCACCTCTCTGACTCGGTCACTGTTGAAGGAAGACTATAAAAAGGTTTCTTCTCAGCTGACCACTATGTTGTCTATAGCTAACTCATCGATGAGGTTAATCTCCCATGCTGCAGAAGGTACCTCACGGGCGGCTGGTTCAGGCATAGCTCTTAGGAGACATGCCTGGATGAGACTGTGTGGGTTTGTGGAACCCTTTAAGGCGTTGTTCATTAATGCCCCTTTTGACGGTTCCTCCTTGTTTGGGACTTCGATTTTAAGAAACACTTATCCACAGCGAACAGGGAAGCAGGACCCTATCTGCCATAGAGATAGTTTTCTTCCCAACAGACCTTCTCCGGGAACCAACAGAGTGGGAAGAAAATGTGGATCTGTAAATCCCAGTGGCCCTTTCCTGATTCGCAGGATGAATCCTCTTCTAGAGGCAGAGGGAGGGAATTCGGTGGTAGACACCATCCCAGAGGGAGAGGGGATCTGCAATATCAGGGCTTCAGGGAACCCTTCTGTGACAGGCACCTCCACAGCTCCTGAAGCACTGCTAGACTGTCCTGTTCTTAAGGCAGTCAGGGGCAGACTTTCTTTACACCCAGAAGCCTGGAAAAACATAAGCAACATGTGGGTGTTAAATATAATTTCCAGAGGCTACTATATTCCCTTTTCCCTTCCTACTCCCATTTCCGACAGGTATCTCCTCGATGTGCCACCGAGTCAGAGGGAGAGTGCCCTTCTAGAAGTTCAAAAACTTCTTAAGTAAAAGAGTCATCCAGCAGGTCCCCACTGAACAACAAAGGTGTGGAATTTACTTGTGCTTCTTTTTGGTGTCAGAGAACACAAGGGAGCATCTTGGATCTGACCAGTCTGAATCTGTAAGAAAGTCGAAGTTCACCATGGTTACGATGTAATTCATTCTGCTGCTGCGCAGGGATGACTGGGTGTACTGTGTTGCTCTCCAGAATGCATACTGTCATATCAAAATAGCAGGTGTTCCAGGAGATGTCTGCATTTCCGGCTAGGAGCCAATCATTACCAGTTCAGAGCACTGCCCTTTGACTTCACCACTGCCCCCGGGTGTTCAAATGCATGGCAGTGGTTGCAGCTCATCTCTGCCTGCAAGGATTCAAGACATCAACTACTACAAGCTGTCCAGTTTGTTACACCTGTTTCTCAGCCTGGGGATCACAGTAAATATGGCGAAATACAAGAAGACTACAGTACAGGATGTAGAATCCATAGGACGCAGGTAAACATAAAAATGCAAATAGTAGCCCTTCCCCATCAAAGAATCTTATCCCCGAGACAGCAAGTTCAACTTTTATTAGAGACACTGACTGCCATCAGCTTGACTGGTCCTCATGGACCTGGGATCCAATTCAGCTGCCATTCTTTTGGTACCCCTGGCCAGGTTCTTCATGCGAGTTCTCTAGTGGACCCTAGTGGTACAGTGGTCTATTCGGTGTCATCCTCTGTCAGCTGCAGTCAGGCTCACTCGATTTGCAGGCGCCATCTCCAATGGTGGTTCCTCACGAGCGACCTCCATCTTGGAGGGCCATTCATTCTTCCCACTCCTTCAGCCAAGGTGACCATGAACGCCTCCCTTTTGGGGTGGGGGGCATTTCCAGGGAAGGATGGTTCAAGGCATGTGGTCCATGATAGACCAAATTGCACTTAAATGTTCTGAAGATAAGGGTGGTCCTCCTCACATTGCAAGCCTTTTAGGACAGTCTATCTGTGGGAACAGTTGCCATTATGATGGACAATGTTGGTGGTTTGGTACAATAACAAGCAGGGGGGAACTTGTTCTTACCCATTGTGCAGAGGTGCTGTAAGGGTTTGGGAATAGGTGATTTCTTTAAACCACTTTCTCATCGCAACACATATCCCAGGGGAATCCACCATTCTTGTGGACAGACTCCGCAGATGAGTGGCCCCTGAACCAGTCAGTAGTAGAGCAGATATTCAGCCGTTGGGGCCAGCCGTGCTGCAACCTTTTTGCCTCTCCCCTAAACAAGTGCAGCAGGTATTTCGCTCTGATCCCTCCTTTGGGGGAGTCACCCAGGTATGCTGTAGTCCACAATAGGCCCTTGGGTCTCCTCTGTTTATCTACCTATCCCCCTCATACAAAAGTTCTTCAAAAAAACAACAGGTAAACGAGCAATCTAATCCTCATTGTCCCTTACTGGCCTCGTCAGGTATGGTTCCCCTTCCTGCGATCTCATTGCAAGTATCCTCCATGGGCACTGGATCCCACACAGGATTTGAAATCTCACTCGTTGGAATGTCAGATCCTAAATTTACCATCCCTTAAACTAACCACTTGGTTTCTCCACTTCCAGTGATCTTATAAAAATCCAAGCTAGCTTCACCGGTCCACAAAATCATTTTTGCTCCTCAGAAGTCTTCCATCAAGAAAGCAGAATGTAGCAAATGGAAGAGATTTTCTATTTTGGCTTTACAGAGATCTATCGACCCATTTTCTGCTCCAGCCCCTGACTTCTTGATGACTCTTCCTTCACTCTTCCAGTTCAAAACTAGTTTTTCCACCATCAAGTTGCAGCTTGCCCCTATCTCCAACTTCCATGTGGGGAAGGATGCTTGTTTTTCCTTTCTCTTTCCATGTCTAAGTTATGTCGAGCCTTTATGAAAGGTATTTTTCACCTTGAGCCTCTGATTAAGGATCCTTCTCCCTCTTGGTATCTCACTTTAGTGATTAAGGGCTGACCCAAAAACCTTTTGAACCTGCTGGCTCATGTGTCTTAAAATTTTTGTCATGGAAGACTGCTTTTCTGGTAGCCATTACTTCAGCCAGAAGGGTGTCAGATTTGCAAGCCCTGTCTTCTCGACCACTATATATAGCTTTCTTCAGAGATAGTCTCTCTCAGAACTAATTCCTCTTTCATCCCGAAAGTAACTTCAGAGTCAAATATCAATCGGACTATTCACCTACCCGTATTTTTTCCTAATCACTCTAGTATGTTTTTGCCTATACAGAACTAGAAATCTCAGGAAATTGGACCATCTGTTCATTGCTTTTTCTCCGTTCTAAAATTACCTTGGCTAAATGGATTGTGAATTGTATTACTACAACTTATGGCCAGCAAAGAAGACAACTTCCCATTAAGTGAGGGCTCACTCTGCCAGGTCCATGTCTATTTCATCCACCTTTTCTGCAAGAACTGCAATTCATGAAATTTGCACTGCAGCTATTTGGTGCACAGCTCACACTTTTTGTATTTCACTACAAACTGGACATTGTTTCTAGGAACAGAGCATCCATTGGTTCTGCGGTGCTCAGGCATATCCTTCCATAGGATCCTCTCAGGGTTTTATGTTGCTGGGGACACTGACCCATTCATGATGCATAGTGAAATGGACATCATCAGATTAGAAGTTATGTACTTACCATAACTTGACAGTTGTCTTGTCCTGTTTCACTATGCATCACATCCCACCTTCCCTCTGGCTGAGGGAACCTACTCATTTCTAGTTTGGGCTTCTGTTGGCCATTTTCTGTACTATCTAGCTCTATTTTTGGATAATGATCAGAAAGGGACAGTAACCTTGATCTGATGGTTTGAAGAGGAAAGAGGCATTATGGGAGTGTAAAGAGTTTGAGGCTGAGATCATATGTTTGGAAGAAATGGCCGAGTCGGATTCTGGGACCTATCCAAAGGCCCATTAGTGATGCATAGTGAAATAGGACAACGCAGATGCCAAGTTATGTAAGTACATAACTTCTGTTTTTGTGCGTAAATGAACGTCTTTCCTGTGATTTCACTCTACCTTTATATTTTTCTTATCTGTAATCAGTTGATAAAAAATGTTTCACTGGAGCTTTCCTCCCCAGAACTCTACTGAAAAAGGGGTCTTAACCCAGTCTGACCTTCCTGGTAAGCAAACGTAATTCAAAAAATAAATAAAAATAAATTATTGTTGGATAACATATGCTTATCTTTTAGCAATGCTCTTTCACTCCCAGTATTATTGAAATTGTTCAGTTCCTGCTTTTCCTATAAACTTCACTCTTCCCCTATGCATTAACCTGCATGTTTGAAATTTGTTCCTTCATTTTTCTAAAAATCCCATCTCCAGTTTTTTTTTTTTTTTTTTTTTTTTTTTTTTTTTAAGATATTGATTTACATTTTCTTGCAATTGCTTTTTTGGCTGCTGGTAGCATTACACATAATAAGACCTTAGTTTATCTAGGCAATTCCAATCCCTGTATTCCAGATAAAGTAATTTTATTAGTTACTACAGTTTGTTCCCTAACATTTCTGTTCAGTTTTCTACATTCGCAAAATAAATTCCAAAGTCCTTTCCTCATTATGTCTATAGATTATTATTTTCAGATAGATTTGCAAATGTTAGTCTACCCTGGGGTATAAAAATACCATATTAAAATCCTAGCCTTTCTAGACTTTCTTTCATACTTTGGAGCTTTACAGATTTTTCCTACAGTTTTTTTGTAATTTGACTTTCTAGTTTCTTTTCTGTCTTTTCTGACCTTCCCTGATGTGATTCTTATAGTCATAATGCAATGATTTATACACACTGTGTACTAGTTGTCCATATTTAACTGCATCTTCTGTGCTGGACTCTATCAAAAATGTATCCCATTCTCTTTGTATGTACTTTAGCTATTTCTAGTAGAGAAGGCAATCTCTAAGCTGCAGTCCAAACTCCTTTTAGCCTCATCACACTCCTTAATTACCTTTCCCTTCAAAAGAATTTACTCCCCAGTACATTGGTTCCAAATGCCTATTTTCTATACCCCCTACCTGCTGACAGCCGTCTTGCTAAAATCTCTTCACCATTCCCATGCTGGCTTAGTTTTTGGAAAATACTTTGTGCTACTTTATTAATATAGTATTCTGTTTGGTGGTTGTTTTCCTTAAGGACCTGTATCCAAAATCCTTGTTTCTCTATCTCTGTTATTCATTTCTCATTACATTATCATCCTTTTTCACTTTGATTTTATAACTTTCTGTTTGAATTACTTATGTGAGCCTTAAGTGAGTAGCTTTAAAGTACCCCTTCAAATCAGGTAATCATAAACTACCTTGAGATGTGGAGCAAATCAAGTTATCTAACTTAATGCCCCACCAGATTGTTCTGATTTTTAATTGTCAACAACATCTTCTCAGGATGATATGTACACGTATAGGTCAGGCATGTTTTTAACATTAAGGGGAATAAAAACATTTTCACTGCTTTTATCTTACACTTCTTATTCAAGAGCTTCCAGTTTCTTAATTATTTGTATTATCTGCTGTATAGCTTTATTGCAGAATATCCTTAGGTGATGTAACAGAATATTTTATAACATGTATACCCGAATACTTCGTCATCTTGTCTTCATAAGTAGGGGTATTGCTAAGCTAATTTGTTTGTGGGTCCATAGTTTCAGCTATAACTTTTGTTTTATCTTCATTTATTTATATCCTGAAAAGATGTAAAACTGTTAAAATGTTCCACAATTCAGAAATATCACTTTCTGGCTTTATCAAGTACAATGCATCTGCAAATAAGGCTAGCTTTTCTTGATTATCACACCAGTTACACAATTGGATTTGTGAATCCATTATTTCTGTGCTAATGGCGCTAAATGTAAAGCAAACAAAAGAGGGGACAAAGGATATCTTTACCTAGCTGTTCAAACACAGGAGGAACCCTTCCACTTTCATTTTTGCCTCTGACCCCCTTTATATGTCTTGATTAGCCATGTTATTTTGTCATGCAATACAGATGCTACCATTGACCTAATCATAAAATTTTTGCTGACTCTATTGAATGCTTGCTGTGCATCAAGACCCCTTAATAACCACAGTATTTTCTTAAATTCTCCTTCCCTCTGGATCATCATTGTTCTTTGGGTGTACTTAAATGTTTGTCCCTCATCCAAAAAACCCACATTGATTCATATCCATCAGTATTTGTAACATATTTGTCATTCTTTAAGGTAATATTTTATATATTAAAATGGATTAATATGAAGTCAGATTTGATGGGTCTTTACCCTGTTGCAGTAATGCCATCACCACTGCTTTCTTCTAAGATCCTGGTAGTTACTGCTCCCTTTAAAATAGTGGTGAACATAACCTTCCATATCATTGTCACTCTCATCTCTCCTAATTTCCAAACTGACGCAGGAATACTATTTGTTCCTGATTCCTGTTGATTGATTATACATCACTGGTTTTTATTTACCTCCCTATAACCTTGGCATAACTTGGCCCTCCATGAATATTTTTTATTTGTGCATTTTCTTGGTTTCCCCTATTCCTCTGCTTTACAAATATTTTCATAAAATGTTCAAAATCTCACTAGGATCTGTGGTTATTTTCTTGTCATAGGCTGCGTAAGCTTGGCAAAAACTGTTTTTACTCTGTCATCATTCTGTGTTTTTTTTTTCCTCTAGAGTTATCAAAATAGTTACTTAACAGCAACTTTTCTAAATTCCTGGATATTGTCAAGATATTCCCATTTTTTTCTTGAAGACTTTGCATGTGCCCCTCTTCTGCAACACTTTAACATTTGATAACCCTACTAAATAATTCATTTGATACTTTCCCATCTCCTTCTCTTATTTCTGCCATATGTTTAAAGTTCATTTTATCCCATTTAGTAGCTATCCTTTCTGAAGTAATTTCCGTCTTCCCCAGCTACTTTAAAATTGTATCCACATCCCATTCCTTAAATTCCCCACTCTAACAAATAAATAGGGGAAACACTAATAAGTCAGTTTTATGTCATGACCATGCATCTTTGTCTTAAGTTTTTACCAGTGCATGATCTGGTATAGTTATTGGATAGGTCTCAAAGCTTCCAATTAAATACACATGCACGTGTGAAGTATAATTTCTAACCCTAGCTAGTGACACTGTTAATTTACGTCTTTTTTGAACTCACTTCATTTGTAAACAGAATTGTAGTTGAATCATGCACATTTTGCATCGTTGTTCAACAATTCAGAGCATTTAAACTGTTCATAACTTTATGATGTACACGATCACATATTTTTGATGCATCAACTAAAATTCAAAAATTATTCTTTAAGCTTTTCTTTAACAATAACCATTTCTAATTTACTGACATGATCTTGGGTTTACCTTTTTTTGAGCAACACCTGCCTGAAAAGGCATAGTATTTTTCTAATTTATCTTGTTTAATTCTGTTTGAAAAATGTGTACAGTCATAGTAACAAAGTTACAGTAATGTACTTTATCTGTAATTAGCTGGATCAAGAATATAGTTCAGGTTACATAAAAAATTTTCAGTCAAGATACTCTTCTGCAATCATTAGTCTGGATGTAGTTGTATAGCTTTTGCAAAATAGTAACTGTAAGCTATTTATAAAACCGCAGTAAACCCATCTGGACCAGGAGTTTTGTTTTTCACAATTTCTTTTTGTAAAATGCTGCTTAAGTTTATCCATATTATTCAGGGATTTTATAGTATCTTATACCCCAAGGAAAACTACCAGCTTATTCCCGAGTAGTTTATATAATCCAGTTTACCTCAAATATACTGAATGAGAGGCATCTGTTATACCTGCCATATTCGTATAGATGTAACCATCTTTGATTAGAGTTTTTGCTGATTCTTTCTTAGCTGTAATCCTTGCCAAATAATGTGACTGTTCATCCACTCGACATAAAATGTCTCAATCTTTGCCTCTAATGAAAATAACTTTGTAATAATCAGAATGTTTTCATTCTGGAAAATATGTAATACCATGTAAATATATGTACAATTTCAACTGTAAATTTCCTCAGTTTAATTGAAATTTATAACCCTCAGCTTGATGTTTTCTTTTTTCTTTAAAAAATGCTTTCTTAGACCGATTTACAAGCGTTATGACATTTAGATAATTCATTAATGATTAATTCAATCTCTAAATAAATTCCCTTTTCAAAATATTATTTTCTGTGGATTTACTGTATATATACCTTTCAGTGATATAAAAGGTGTCTAGTTTGTGTCGTTATTAGTAGTGATTAACAGATGTTTGAAAGTAAACTTGTCTTTCGCAGATGTAGGTACCGAAATGGATCTCGTAGGCTAAAAGGTGCTGGATTGTAATTCGCACTGTACTTTGAAGTCTTATTGAGCAAGTTCTGAACAGAGTTTTGTCTCTTGCTGTAATAAAATAACATGAAATTTTATTCATGTATACGAGAGTAACATAGTAAAGTCTAGTTGTACAGTACATGGCATATACATGAGAATTAATTTAGTAAAGCTTTTTATTCTTTGTCCTTAAAATGCTTCTGGGTTATAACCTTAAAAAGTGATTTCCGCCTGTAGATATTCTTTAACTGTAGTAGTTACATCTGCAGCATGTTTGGAATCCCTAACTTTACATGAGTCAAATGTGTTTCTGGAATCAAGCAACCTGAGCCTTACTTTAGCATAACATATTGAAAAATCATTTTCACTTGGCTGTATTCTGCGTAGCATTTGATATGTATCTTTGACATTCTATGAGGACCTTTATAGTAACAATGTCAGCATATATCAGGTCACTAGAGAAATGTTAGTGCCTTATTGTGTCATAATGTTGAAAGAATACTGTGGTTCCAGGCCTAAACTATTTTATTGATGAAGAAAAGAAAAACCCAAAAATGTAAATGTAACCACTTTCTAAATTACTATAATAATGTAGTGGAAATAATGATCAGCCTGTTCCAATGTATATCTTGCTAGAGCATTGTTTTTAGAAAAAGTGGATGTTAGCCCTAGGGGGGGACCTTTGTCATTAAGACTTGAGGAGAGGGAGTTATTTTGGCAATTGAAGACTAATGCCTTTGCCTTCCCTGGCCTAAATGATGCATGCTCATTAAAATGTGTCTTAAAATTAAAAGCTTCAATCAGATAAAAAGTTGTAAGGATGAGGGGAAGATATTTATGTAAATACACATGACTTTTAGGTAGAGAATTTTTAATATGTGTATTTAAATGTATATATATTTTTATTCTTTTTTATGCATTGTGTATGTCTATTTAAATGTTTTTCAGGGGGTTGGAACGGTTCTTGGGAGTGGTTATGATGGCATAATTAACTATGGTATTTAAATTGTCAAGTAATGTATTGTGTTGTCTGAAGAAGTTCCTTCATTGTGAGCGAACGAAAGTGCTAACAAACTGTGGAGTACATTTAAGTTAGGTTAAAGTGGAACATATTGACAATAAATGTTGGATTTTGGTGGTATAAGATTGGTTTCATAAGGAGTAGTGACTTGTATATGAGATATGAAATCTAAAAGTTATCGGGTTAGATGTTATCGGTCTCTGCAGTATGGCCCATTGTGTATAAGTGTGGATAGATGCATGTATAAGATGAGAGTGAAATGTGTGTATATATATATATTTTTTTTATATATATATGTATACATTTTATATACATAATATGTAGACATGATGGCTATAAATAGGGTTTAATGATATATACACATTTACATGGGAAATTAGTAAAGTCTTTCAAGGTTATTAGCGGCATGTTCCTTTAAAAGGAACGGGATTTCATAATGGATGTTTGACGTGCTTTTTAAACCATTTTTAAACAGTTTTGTATAAATGCAAGTGTTTGAATTTTACCATTGTGTGTTTTCTGAAGAAGTCCTACATGAAAGTGGGACGAAAAACGTATTTTTATTTTTAGCATTTAAATAAGTATTAAAATCGGTGGTTCCGTATTTCCGGCTGTGGCTTTTTTCATCAAACTGTGGAGTTGGTTTGCAGATACAAAATATCAGGAGGAGGAAGAAAAAACAGAAAACAGGAAAAAGAAAGTTAGCCAAGTTCCCCAATTTTTTCATTCTTACCTATTATGTTTAACTCATTAACACCTATACAATGTGGAACATCATGCCCCTAGTAGCCTACACACATTGTTACATTCCAACGCATTTTCTGGGAAATCAACTAAAAGCATAACACAAGAAATCCAAATATTTTGTGAATAATAATGGCTATTAAAATAGAATAAACAGCAACGTTATCAATAAAAAGTCTTCTTTGCATTTTTAACAATCAGTTCAATGACCGTCTTTACATCCACATCCACAAAACCAGAATATTTTTGTGTAATGTTTCACAAATTGTCATATCTTAGAAACTGTATAACCTAGATGTATTTTGTCAATTTACTTTTGTTTGCTGGACATAAGCTTTCACTTGAAAGCAAAATGTTCCTTTCGATGTACATGTGTACTAAGGTATTTACAGAAATATGAAGAATTATGTTTATTTTCTCTGATTTCCCTCAAGATGTGCAACTTAGAGTGTAAATATCAATTGCAGTTTTCTTCAGCATCATGTAAGGTTTCATCTGATGCCATGCAGTATTTTGTAAGTCACCTGGTTTTAGAAATATTAAGTACATATTGGAAGTATTTCATATTTTCATAATTACTGGCAAACTACCAGTGTCTCCAGTATAGTGTACTGTAATTGCACATTGACTTAGCACTCCTATTTTTCCCACCAAGGTATTTCACTCTATGACCCTCAATAACATGTAGGTCTCTGTTTGAAAATATGAATGCAAATATGAAAATATGAATGATGATGGAAAATCATTATTTAGTTTCTCCCCAGCAGAACATTTGAGATTAACAGTCTTAGTATAATTTTGTTAATTACACCTTGCACTTTCTAATACTGCCCATTTATTTTTAATTTGTGACTCACTAAGTTAAGGAGGACCAAAAAGTGGGTGAATGCCATGAGGGGCTATGGGTGTTAACTGGAAGAATACAAAAAGGTGCTTTAGGCTTGGGTGGATTGTTCTGATGAAGTCCTGTTGTGTGTTGGACTAAAGCGCTTAACGTTTGTATATTTTTTCTAATAAAAATCCTTTGTGGTACCCGGCTCTGAAGACTTCTTCCCTTGGAACCTGTTATTTGGATGAGTTAATCCCTGCTCAAACCACACAAAAGTGGTTTAGTCTAAGTTCATAACTGAACCAGATAAATGTGTAAACATTAAAAAAATGGTGTCATAACTAATAAAGCCATAATTTCAATTGAAGTGTTTTTTTTTCCCATTTTTAGGTTTACATTGTACTAGTGAACAACCATTATAAGTAGTACATCATTCACAATTTGCTAGTTATAACTTAAATGTGCATGCACAATTCATTCTATACCTAGTCTGATGCTATACCATGATTACATTTTTTTGTTTGTATGTATACAGGAATACATATATTATGTCTACAGTGTGTGTATACACACATTGAAAAGACCATCTTGATGAACTTGAAAGGGTCTTTACCCCCTTCTTCCCTGTTGGTGTGAACTTGGAATTTATATTAAGCAAAGGTCCTCTGATAAAATCTTCAGAAATGTTCTTGGCAACATTCCATTTTTTTCAGCAAACTATTTCTCTTCATATCATATGTAAACATACAGAAGTTTTTCTTACAATTCCTTGAACTATCATTTCATCAGAAGGCAATGGATTGAATACATTCAATCAGTTCCTGATAAGTCAACTTACTAAATATGTATGTGTGTGTGTGTGTGTGTGTGTGTGTGTGTGTGTGTGTATGTATGTGTGTATATATATATATATATATATATATATATATATATATATATATATATTAGCTATGGATAATATGCAGTGCTGTAAACTTGGTTCTCACACCGTAGAACACAAGAAGCATCTTATCTGCACTTTTATGGGAATAAACCTAACAATTTGAACAATCACTACCTCAAAAGTCCTTGGATGTAACTGCTCATACTGATATTTGATCATGCTACAGAGTTTCATGTAGATCAATACCACATACACACATACATGCATCATTTCAGGCACTTTCACCTATTTAAGTATTTTTCAGAAAACAAGATTTGCATTTATTGAACTTTTCAGAAATAGAACACTTAAGTTATGCAAAAGTTTACCTGTTAGTGTACCCACTTTATTATGTTAAGCACACACACACACACAAAATTAAGTGCACTTAGAAAATAAGATAATTGACTAATGATATTCTCATTTGTAAATATAAAACAAAACTCAAGCAAATTTTAAATATTGGTTGCAACATTTAATTTAATGGTTTCGGATACTGCTGAACAGCTTGTGATGGTGATATAGAAGGAATAAACTTGTGGACTTCAACCCAAGTGGTTAGAGTTTAACTTGTGACTCTGGTGCTTGATGGGAAAGGTGGGGAGGATGAACAAACCCATACTAAGAGTGATGGTGGTACCTGACTGTTTTGTAATGGTCCGCTGATGACCAGGATCTCAGCTGGAGAGTGGAGTTCCATCAAGATTTGTAGAACTGCTGCTGCTAGGAAGACAGACTGTGGTCTCTGCTTTTCAATAAATGTGGGGAAGTACACATGTATGGACAGAGGAGGCTCTTGTGGTGATGCAGGTGCTCACTAAGGGAAGGGAGGAGGTCACAAAAGAAAAAAAAATGCTTATTGCTGGGATGCTGGTGAGAGCACAAGCCGCTGTCACAGACTGCCTGGATGACTGTATCCCTTGGACAGTGATATATCCAGTTGAGGATAAGGGTTGCTGGTTGGCAGGTACAAGGCAGAAGTCCTACAAAATATTTAATTGCTGAAAATTCATTAAACTAGATGAGTTGCAATACCATTTAAATTTAAAAAATTGTATTTTTCTTATCTAAAATCAATCCAGAATCTGTATTACACACAATTTCCATGGTCATCTGCTTTGTTTCATTTTAATTGCGTGTCTTATAATAAGTTTGTGTTTAACTTGTTTGTGGCTCTTATGCTGCTTATAGAGGGCAAACTGAACGAGCAACCTAGTTATTGAAAACAGTTGGTGAAGTTAAACTCTGAGCATTGGAGGAACACTGCTGTATGGTTCTTTTGTGTGCTGGTAGTGAGTTTTTTTCTTTTGGGATATTTCTCCTTTCATGTATTTGTACAACCATCATTTGTGTGTGTGTGTGTGTGTGTGTGTGTGTGTGTGTGTGTGTGTGTGTGTGTGTGTGTGTGTGTGTGTGTGTGTGTGTGTGTGTATAATGCCCGTGGGAGGGCTTGTCCCATGCAAAAAATGCTTATATTTAATTTTTTGACCAGTTGTGCCCATTAGGTGTGTTCCTTTGACAAGTCCTAGGGAAACTCCTTTGTTCAATGACAACGTGTGATCGCTTAGTTCTTAATGTCAAATTGTTGTGATACATTAGTTTATCATCTGCGGTGGTGCAGCAGTGGCATTGTTGCCTCACAGCAAGAGGTTCTCCCATTAGATTCTCAGCTAGTATGCGGGGAGTGCCTTCTGTGTGGAGTCTGCATGTCCTCCCCGCGGGTCGAGTTGCGTTCTGAAAGACATGCGTGAATGGGCGTGCCTTCGTTGAAGGTTGGGCGTCGAGATGGCAACTCGGCACCGTGACAATCTACTGCCAGTCATTAGCGGACCGGAGTTCCGCTGTGGCGACCCCTAATCTGGAAAAGCCAAAAGACAGCAACAAGAACATTAGTTTATCGAGTAATATATATCTGAACATTTCAAATTAATTTTGGTGATTTGTTTGCTAATACTTCAGCTTGAATAAGGTCATTATGTCTGTGCAGTTTTACCCCAACTATAAGTAAACAAATATGTTTACTGTGCAAATGTCTCCATACTGCACTAAATATCTACATCCTGGTTTAGATTACGGAACAAATAGAAGGGATTTTCTATCCATTACAAGCATAATAGTTACTGGCTTTATAAGTTTGTCTTGCAGATTATTTATGGATGTGCATATATGGTTAATCTTCTAAATAGGAAACCCGTTTTTAGTGTACGTGTGCAATTGAATTTGTCAAAAATTGGTCGGGAGCAGTTTGATAGGGGTGAGTGAGCATATGGCGCACTACTGAGTTCTTTTTATTTCTCGTGGTGGTAGTAGCAGCAGTAGTGAATTTGCAGATGCATCTTTGTTACACTTTTATAGTCGCAGTTGAATTTTTTGTCAAAATATCACTCATTTTATGTTGTGCTTTTTTTTTAAGAATATTTTTTTTTATTTCATTCATTCCATTATACTTTTGTTTATATTTACAAATTCTTGCATGACTGCAGATGAAATTAATTACATGAATCACTCAGTTTTAAATTTACCTTGACCCGAGTGTCATCCTTCAGATGAGATGTTAAATCGAGGCCCCATCTGCTTGAGTTGGTGATAGCTCAGGTGGATGCCAGAGATCCCGTGGTACTTACCGAAAGAAAAGGGGAGGTTCTCCAAAGTCTTGTGTTAAGTTTTCCCTAGTAGTATAAACATCATCTTGGGTCTTCCCTGAATAGTCTACTAGCCTAGTGGGACTAATCTAATCAACAAATGATAAATGGATAGACAGTATAACTAAGACTATGTCCTATTTTTGATGCAGACCGATTCCCTCCATTTGATAAGTTAAATCAAATTGAGTGTACTGGGTTGAAGTCACCAGTCAGGGTATTATGAATTACAAAATTAATTGAGTGGTGCATGCTAACTGGGATAGTCTGAGGACTAAAGAATGCCTAAAGTGTGGAGTGAACTGTTTAGTGTTGTAATTCTCTTCTCTGTGGTTGCAGACACTAGTCCAAGAGTATGGAGTCCACTTGCTGCGGCTTCTTCACCTGTGATGTCTACTGCTTTTGTGGAAACTGCCCAGAAAATAAGAACAATACCAGTTTGCCTGAATCTGCCACAGGAAGTTCTGTGGTAGAGATGATGCTGGTGTTCCATTATTATCAGTTAACAGTCAGAATACAGTAACTGAATCAGAGAAAATAGTAGTAGAAAGGGAAGACACAAAATGTAACATGGGTGACTCTGAGACAAGAAAATGCTTTCCTGCAGCAGCCAGCGAATCCAGGAGTCGGAGCAATTCTGGTCTTGCGATAGTGGTTCCAGTCAAGTACTGTGGACAAGACCTCAACAGAAATTTCAACTGACAGTGTGCCATCATCACAGAGATTCAGCATGATTAGCGATGAAGAGTTCAATCAGAAACTTGTTGTGCAGTCTATTAAAGTTAAAAAGAAGAGGAAGAAAAATCAAGGTAACTATGTTTATATTTATTGTCTCCTGTTTTGTAATGCAGTAACTTTCGGATTATTTTTGTCTCTATGCCTTGAAATTATTTGATATTTTGAATGACTGACTAAAACAATTTATAAATATGTTTTATAAAGCTGTCTTCAAAGCATGCACATATTAGCAGAAACCCACAAATCTTAGTTTCTGTTGCAATGTCTCTTTCCTCCTTTCTTCTTCCATTTACTCAACACTCCCTTTTAGCTTTTGGTTGATTATTATTATTGCTCCACATTACACTCCACAATTCAGTTAGAAGACCCACCATCTTCTTTTCTAAAGTGAAAAAATTCTGATGCATTAAACGTTGTCCACCCCATCAATCCTCTGTGTAACTTCATTTTGCATTCCACTTCATCAGGATGTCCCCTCTTCATACTGTGCACCCATATAATATCCTATTTTTCCCTCATTGTAAAAATGTTTAGTTTTGTCAGCTGTTTTTCATAACTCACCATCTTTTCTGCTTGCTATCATAGGTGTTTTCATTTGTAGCAGCTCTAGAAGTCCTTTCCTCCTTTTCCTGAATATTTCCAGAGCTGTTTACCATATTTATGTAGAAGACTCGCAGGTCGGAGGGGACAGATCAACAAAGCTGCTGTATGCAAACGATGTGGCATTACAAGTAGACTGTGAACAAGAACTTCAGCAAAGGATAGGGGAATAGAATGCAAAACTGAAGGCACATGGGATGAAACTAAATACAGATAAGACAGTGGTAATGGCAGCAAATTTATGAAATCAGAAGGAGCTGAGAATTGAGATAGAAGGGAAGATAGTAGAACACTATAATAGTTTCTAGTATCTGGGAGGGGTGGTTGATTGAAGAGGTCAAAGCTAGAATCAGAGGGGCTGCAGCCAACTGTTAGTGTGTTAGGTATAATATATGACAGAACTTTAAAGAAGCTGAAGTGTAAGGTGTATAAAATAGTGTGGTGGTGGGACCTGCACTATTATCTGGTATAGAAACCTGGGCAATAAAGACATTGGGGAGAGCAGATGAGAAAGCTAGAGGTGATGGAAATTAACTGCATGAGAAGGGTGGTAGGATACGCACTGGGACAGACAATGGTGACACAAGAGCACAAGCCAAAGTAGCTCCCATTGCAGAAAAGATCAAAGAGAACAGATTAGAGTGGTTTGGGCTCATGTGCAGAAAAGCAGAAGACAATTGGGTGAAGAAGATTTGGGACAGACAGAGGAAGAAGGTAAAAGGAAACAAAGGCTATTCTTCAGAGAGGTGGATGGATTGTGTGAAAGATGATCTGCGGCAGTCAGGCTTGTGTTGAAAAAGGCAGGGGTGTGGAATTGAGAAAGATGGGGACAGTTAACACAACACCCCAAACCGATGTAGAAAAATTGGAAAAGGGGGGTTGATGATAATGACTTACAAGAGTCTGTAGAGCAATTGGATCCCCTTGGCATCTCTTCAGTGTCTCTTGACCTTGTATCTAGACACGGCATCTTAGTTAAGTCCTGCACAGAACAAGTTTTTAGATTGTGTGAACCTTCAGTCAGATATTTAGGATCGGACCCATTCTAAGCCTGGGTCATAATTCCTGTACAGTTGTTAGGTTTGGTAGTCAGTGTCTTTGATATTCTGTGATGGATTGCTGTGCCTTAATTTGAAGGACTTTAATTTTCATTTAACTAGGGTCAAACACTATTCCATCGGGCCATTTTCATGTTTAGTCTGGTGATAAGCATAAATTGAAGAGAATTCATAGCATAATCAAGACAGTAATATAAGCACAAAATGATTGGAGAATACTTTTAAGCAACTGTTATTGTTTAATTCCGGTAGAATACAGGTCCCCCATTAGTCTGGGACATATCCTTCTTAAGTTAACTACAAATAGGTTGGCCAACGGTTCACAACGGGGCGTTTTACCCTCTGCTGCCAGGCAAAGGATGGCACTAAGGATTTTGGTATATCATCTTCAGATTTCCATACTCCAAAGGAGGAATCAACAAGAAGGGTAAACAATCGTACAGCA
This sequence comes from Protopterus annectens, assembly GCF_019279795.1. Taxonomy (NCBI): domain Eukaryota; kingdom Metazoa; phylum Chordata; order Ceratodontiformes; family Protopteridae; genus Protopterus; species Protopterus annectens. Next base: position 864,318,113 of record NC_056737.1, on the reverse strand, counting down.
ATCAGAAGGCTAGATTTATGCGTCTAGACCAAAGTAACTGGAGATTGATTAACTCAACACTTATCTGGACATTCCCAAGTTCAAAATGTTAGCGTTACAACAGCTTTTACCTCTGCTGGGCAAAGATCACTGGATGGTAACTTTAGATCTCAAGGGGGCTTACCTTCATGTGCCTATCAGACTCAGTTGCAGGACGTATCTGCGTTTCGAGCTGGGAATTCCCATTATCAGTTCTCTGCATTGCCCTTTGGCTTATCTGCGCCCAGAGTATTCACAAAAGTTCTGGCTCCAGTCATAGCTTTCTTCAGGCTAAAAGGAATACAAATCTATCCTTACTTGGACGACTGTCTGATTCTGGCTCAAGAAAAGGAGCTTCTTCAGCATCTGGAATATGTGATAGCAGTGCTAAGATGCCTGGGATATTCTGTGAACGAAATAAAGTCCAGTCTAGTACCCTCTCAAGACATGTGCTTTCTGGGTGTGAGACTGAATACAGCAGCCCAGATGGCCTTTTTAACCCCGGACAAACAAAAGAATCTTTCCCTTTACTTCCATCAACTATCTCATCAGTCCGGGCTGACTGCAAGGACAGTCCTTCAAGCCTTAGGGTTCATGGCATCTTGTATTCTGGTGCTTCCCAATGCCAAACTGCATATGAGGAAGCTGCAATGGTATCTGAAAATGTATGGACACAGCACTGCCAGGATTTGGACACTGTCATTCCAATAATACCTTGCATTCAAAAAGGAATTTTTGTGGTGGGCTCAGGAATGTCACCTAAACAAGGGACTCTCTGTGACCCGCCAGAGGCGAGTCAGATTCTAACGACAGATGCCTCAGACATAGCTTGGGGAGCTCATCTGAATGGAAAGTGGATACAAGACAAGTGGCCTGCCAGACTACAGCATCTACATATCAACATGAAGGAGATGTTAGCAGTCCAGTTTGCATTAATGGCTTTCAAGGAGTTACTTCTTCCAGGGCAGGTGTTGATTCTAACAGACAACACAACTGTCATGTGGTACATCAACAAGCAAGGGGAACACATTCTTATCCTCTATGCAGGCAAGCAATGATTTTGTGGGAGACTGCGCCAGCTTGCAGCTAAATCTTCAGGCAAGGTTTCTGCCAGGAGCACAGAACTCCTTAGCAGATGTGTTAAGCAGGCAAATCATGGATCCCACAGTGGAAACTGGATCTTCATGTATTTCTAAAATTGACAGTGTCATGGGGAACTCCAGACATAGATCTGTTCGCTTCTCCACTAAACCACCAGCTGCCAAAGTTTTGCAGAAAGGTTTCATCACACAGCTTGGAAAGTGGATGCTCTTTCGTTCAGTTGGGAAAATCTTCATGTGTATGCCTTTCCACCTCTGCCTCTCCTCCCAAAGGTATTCCTAAAGGTCAGATAAGACAAGCCAAGGATGATTTTGATAGCTCCAGATTGGCCTCGGCAACACTGGTACCCATTACTGAGGAATCTGGTAAGGAAGCCTCCATGGCCTTTATCTTTAATTCCACACCTTTTGTCTCAGAGGGAAGGTCATCTACTCAATGTCAAGCTTCACTCTCTTCATCTAACAGCCTGGCATATTCTGTTTTGAACCACAGTAGGTCTCAACTTCCTCAACAAGTTTTGAATGTGATTATGGAAGCCAGAAGACCTAGTACACGTAAAGTGTATGCAGAAAAATGGAAGAGATTTTTATTTTGGAGTGCAGCAAAGGATTTGGATGTTTCTGAGCCTAATTTGAGTGTGGCTCTTCAATATCTTACTGAATTATTGGACAAAGGTTTGTCTTTCTCTTCCATTAAGATTCATGCTGCAGCAATTTCAGCTGACTATGATTGTGACCCACCATTGTTTTCTCATCCTTTGTTCAAGCAATTTCTTAGAGGGGCAAAGAATATAAGACCCCAATGAGAGCTCCTACTCCTGCTTGGGACCTCAATTTTGTGTTGGAGAAACTTACTCTACAACCTTTTGAGCCTCGGCTACTGCTGAATTGAAATACTTGTCATGGAAGACTGCTTTTTGTTGGCCATTACTTCTGCAAGAAGGGTTTCTGAATTGCAGGCCCTTATGGCGGTTGAGCCTTTTTGATTTTCCATAAGGATAGGGTATCCTCACGCACTAATCCTTCCTTTATGCCTAAGGTGGTTTCTAGTGTGGCTTTAAACCAAACTATTCATTTGCCTACTTTTTATGCAGATCCCCAAAATAGGGGAAAAGATTTTGCACACTTTAGATGTACACAGGCAGTTGCGTTATTATTTAAGCAGGACTAGGGATTTTAGGCAGTCTCAGCAGTTGTTTGTTTCTTTTGCTTTGAGTTCTCAGGGCAAGCCTGTGTCAAAACAAACTATATCTAAGTGGATTGGGTTTTGCATTGCATTCTGTTATTCCCATCATGGCAAGGACATTCCAGCTGGGATTAGGCCTCATTCCACTAGGGCTACTGCCACTTCAACAGCATTTCTAAGGGGTAGCAACTATGGATATTTTGGAGGCAGCTACTTGGAGTTCAGTGCATACTTTCTCCAAGCATTACCACCTTCCTCTCTATTCTAAATCCAGGGCTGGTTTTGCCACTGCTGTGTTGCAGGGCATTTTGGCAGCTCCTGCTTCATTATAGTTTAGCCTCCTCCCTTACCTCTGCTTTGGGATTCTACCCAAGTGTTAGGACTGCAGCAATGTGAGATGAAGAACATAGTACAGTTTTGTACCTACCATAAATGTAGATGTTCGAAGATCCACATTGCTGCAGTCCAGTTTACCCTCCCTCCTTCCCCTCTGTGTTTAGGGGTGGTTGTGTGGGTGGGGTTCTATTTTTGTAAATTTGTATATATTGTACATATATTAAGTACAGGAGTGTTTGGTGTTTTTTGGTTTTGGCCTTATCTTTTTAGGGTCTTCTGACATCTGGGGCAAGAAAAGACTGAGGATATGACGTCGGTCATGCGCATTTGTACCCTGACGTCCTGATGTCAGACAAATGCGCCTTGACCGACGTCAGCCATATACTTTGGTATTCGGGCCGACTGGGACAGCGGACTACCCAAGTGTTAGGACTGCAGCAATGTGGATCTTCGAACATCTACAGGTACTTTTTACCCCAACTATAAATAAACAAATATGTTTACTGTGCAAATGTCTCCATACTGCACTAAATATCTACATCCTGGTTTAGATTACGGAACAAATAGAAGGGATTGTCTATTCATTACAAGCATAATAGTTACTGGCTTTATAAGTTTGTCTTGCAGATTATTTATGGATGTGCATATATGGTTAATCTTCTAAATAGGAAACCCGTTTTTAGTGTACGTGTGCAATTGAATTTGTCAAAAATTGGTCGGGAGCAGTTTGATAGGGGTGAGTGAGCATATGGCGCACTACTGAGTTATTTTTATTTCTCGTGGTGGTAGTAGCAGCAGTAGTGAATTTGCAGATGCATCTTTGTTACACTTTTATAGTCGCAGTTGAATTTTTTGTCAAAATATCACTCATTTTATGTTGTGCTTTTTTTTTAAGAATATTTTTTTTTATTTCATTCATTCCATTATACTTTTGTTTATATTTACAAATTCTTGCATGACTGCAGATGAAATTAATTACATGAATCACTCAGTTTTAAATTTACCTTGACCCGAGTGTCATCCTTCAGATGAGATGTTAAATCGAGGCCCCATCTGCTTGAGTTGGTGATAGCTCAGGTGGATGCCAGAGATCCCGTGGTACTTACCGAAAGAAAAGGGGAGGTTCTCCAAAGTCTTGGCCAAGTTTTCCCTAGTAGTATAAACATCATCTTGGGTCTTCCCTGAATAGTCTACTAGCCTAGTGGGACTAATCTAATCAACAAATGATAAATGGATAGACAGTATAACTAAGACTATGTCCTATTTTTGATGCAGACCGATTCCCTTCCATTTTGATAAGTTAAATCAAATTGAGTGTACTGGGTTGAAGTCACCAGTCAGGGTATTATGAATTACAAAATTAATTGAGTGGTGCATGCTAACTGGGATAGTCTGAGGACTAAAGAATGCCTAAAGTGTGGAGTGAACTGTTTAGTGTTGTAATTCTCTTCTCTGTGGTTGCAGACACTAGTCCAAGAGTATGGAGTCCACTTGCTGCGGCTTCTTCACCTGTGATGTCTACTGCTTTTGTGGAAACTGCCCAGAAAATAAGAACAATACCAGTTTTGCCTGAATCTGCCACAGGAAGTTCTAGAGATGATGCTGGTGTTCCATTATTATCAGTTGACAGTCAGAATACAGTAACTGAATCAGAGAAAATAGTAGTAGAAAGGGAAGACACAAAATGTAACATGGGTGACTCTGAGACAAGAAAATGCTTTCCTGCAGCAGCCAGCGAATCCAGGAGTCGGAGCAATTCCGTCAATTCTTGCGATAGTGGTTCCAGTCAAGTAAGTACTGTGGACAAGACATCAACAGAAATTTCAACTGACAGTGTGCCATCATCACAGAGATTCAGCATGATTAGCGATGAAGAGTTCAACCAGAAACTTGTTGTGCGGTCTATTAAAGTTAAAAAGAAGAGGAAGAAAAATCAAGGTAACTATGTTTATATTTATTGTCTCCTGTTTTGTAATGCAGTAACTTTCGGATTATTTTTGTCTCTATGCCTTGAAATTATTTGATATTTTGAATGACTGACTAAAACAATTTATAAATATGTTTTATAAAGCTGTCTTCAAAGCATGCACATATTAGCAGAAACCCACAAATCTTAGTTTCTGTTGCAATGTCTCTTTCCTCCTTTCTTCTTCCATTTACTCAACACTCCCTTTTAGCTTTTGGTTGATTATTGCTCCACATTACACTCCACAATTCAGTTAGAAGACCCACCATCTTCTTTTCTAAAGTGAAAAAATTCTGATGCATTAAACGTTGTCCACCCCATCAATCCTCTGTGTAACTTCATTTTGCATTCCACTTCATCAGGATGTCCCCTCTTCATACTGTGCACCCATATAATATCCTATTTTTCCCTCATTGTAAAAATGTTTAGTTTTGTCAGCTGTTTTTCATAACTCACCATCTTTTCTGCTTGCTATCATAGGTGTTTTCATTTGTAGCAGCTCTAGAAGTCCTTTCCTCCTTTTCCTGAATATTTCCAGAGCTGTTTACCATATTTATGTAGAAGACTCGCAGGTCGGAGGGGACAGATCAACAAAGCTGCTGTATGCAAACGATGTGGCATTACAAGTAGACTGTGAACAAGAACTTCAGCAAAGGATAGGGGAATAGAATGCAAAACTGAAGGCACATGAGATGAAACTAAATACAGATAAGACAGTGGTAATGGCAGCAAATTTATGAAATCAGAAGGAGCTGAGAATTGAGATAGAAGGGAAGATAGTAGAACACTATAATAGTTTCTAGTATCTGGGAGGGGTGGTTGATTGAAGAGGTCAAAGCTAGAATCAGAGGGGCTGCAGCCAACTGTTAGTGTGTTAGGTATAATATATGACAGAACTTTAAAGAAGCTGAAGTGTAAGGTGTATAAAATAGTGGTGGGACCTGCCCTATTATCTGGTATAGAAACCTGGGCAATAAAGACAGAGCAGATGAGAAAGCTAGAGGTGATGGAAATTAACTGCATGAGAAGGGTGGTAGGATACGCACTGGGACAGACAATGGTGACACAAGAGCACAAGCCAAAGTAGCTCCCATTGCAGAAAAGATCAAAGAGAACAGATTAGAGTGGTTTGGGCTCATGTGCAGAAAAGCAGAAGACAATTGGGTGAAGAAGATTTGGGACAGACAGAGGAAGAAGGTAAAAGGAAACAAAGGCTATTCTTCAGAGAGGTGGATGGATTGTGTGAAAGATGATCTGCGGCAGTCAGGCTTGTGTTGAAAAAGGCAGGGGTGTGGAATTGAGAAAGATGGGGACAGTTAACACAACACCCCAAACCGATGTAGAAAAATTGGAAAAGGGGGGTTGATGATAATGACTTACAAGAGTCTGTAGAGCAATTGGATCCCCTTGGCATCTCTTCAGTGTCTCTTGACCTTGTATCTAGACATCTTAGTTAAGTCCTGCACAGAACAAGTTTTAGATTGTGTGAACCCCAGTCAGATATTTAGGATCGGGACCCATTCTAAGCCTGGGTCATAATTCCCTTGTACAGTTGTTAGGTTTGGTAGTCAGTGTCTTTGATATTCTGTGATGGATTGCTGTGCCTTAATTTGAAGGACTTTAATTTTCATTTAACTAGGGTCAAACACTATTCCATCGGGGCCATTTTCATGTTTAGTCTGGTGATACATAAATTGAAGAGAATTCATAGCATAATCAAGACAGTAATCGCACAAAATGATTGGAGAATACTTTTAAGCAACTGTTATTGTTTAATCGGTAGAATACAAATATATACAATATATTTATAAATAGGTTAGGGTAGGAGGGGATCGGGAGGGAAAAGGACAGTGTGGAGAAGTAGGAAATTAATGTGAGAGAGAGAAGAAAAAGAAAGAAGCGTTGTATGGCAGAAGACAGAGTGGTAAGGATTTAGCAAGGTAGATAATTGGGAGGTGATGTAGTTTGTTGAAGTGGGTTAAAATTACTTAACTTTTTAACTTTAGTTTGCTCCTAGCATGTGTATGGATTGTTGGTGGAAACCAGTGGACCTTTGATAAAACCTATACAGAAGTAGGGAGGACATATAAACTTTGCACAGAAGAAGCCACAGCCAAGAACTCTGAGAAAAAGCTTCTGAGATGGCAGTGCTACAGTCTGCATCACTGTGCCAGTAATCAGTTGCTTCCAAATGAATCCTGCCCACACTACCAAAAATAAGCACTTATTGTGCACAATGCTGATATTTGACTATGATAAAAAATTGACCATCTTGTTGCTGTTACACTGCATCCCTTCACACAAAAGACATAGAAACAGTTGTTTTACACTGACCTCCACAAATGTATAGTACATTGTGTCCACCAAGCCAAGTCAGTGACTGATCAAACATATAGTCTCTGTACCTACCAGTTATAGATGCTTTATTGACCACATATATCTCCAATGTGTGTGATTTTAAAAATGGCCACAGTAAAGTATTCCAACTTCACATGGATGTGCACTTGTGCCACAAAGCCATGCTAATGACTGACAACATGGTCAATCATTTTCATCCACAAAAAGCCTCCACCGCAGGAGTTATAATCAGTTTAACTGTGTAAATATCAGATATCTAATTATTAAAAAAGGCACAGATTATGTATTTCAGCTTTGTTTACACAGAAACACAGTAACCACAGTATAGTATTCATCTTGCTTAAGACAGTCCTGCAAAGCCAGATAATGGCTGTTTAACTTTATCAGATGACATCAAGGTCAGTTACTTTCATCTACACAGCCTCTGTGCCCAGCAGTTACAGACAGTCTCTTTGCTTATACCTCAGATGTCTGATTTTGAAACAAAAATTACAAAACGCATCCACAGCAAGGTACTTCATCCATGTTTCACACAGGCATACAGTAGAAATGGTAAGCCTAGCACTACCTAATGGACCCAACAGTAATCCGTCTCAGTTTGTTTCACACAAAGTCACAATGAAGTATTCCAGCTTCCTTCACACAAATGCAGACTAGTCCTGCAAAGCTAGATTATTAAATGTTTAACTTGATCAAGTGGCATCAGGGTCATTTTCATCCCAACAAGCCCTGTATCCAGCAGTTATAGCCACTTTTCTGATTGTAAAGCAAAATTAATAATGGCCACAGGAATGTATTTCAGCTTTCCTTCACACACATGCACAATAACCTTGCCAAGACTGCACCACACATAATAGCCACAGTAATGTAAATGAGCTTTGTTTCAAACAAACAGGAAGTCCTGCCAAGTCTGTCACTACCTAGAAGCAACCTAGTACAGTTATAGGTGAATGTTTTATAACTAGTTTCTTTTTTTTGTTCCAGTCCATTTGCCATGGAGGCAAGATTACGTTGGTTTGGACATGTGCTGAGGAGGGATGCAGAGTATATTGGGAAAAAGATGCTAAGGATGAAGCTGTCAGGTAACAGGAAAAGAGGAAGGCCTAAGATAAGGTTTATGGATGTGATGAGAGAGGACATGCAGGCGGTTGGTGTGACAGAGCAAGATGCAGAGGACAGGAAGAAATGGAAACAGTTGATCTGCTGTGGTGACCCCTAACGGAAGCAGCAGAAAGAAGAAGTCCATTTGCCTGCTTTATTATTGTCTATATCACAAGACAGGCAGACCTAGGCAGACCTTATCCCAGTACACAAGTCCTGAACTGCAGCTACAAGGCAGTCTATGTTGAGTACAGAAATACTCGTATTGGTGTTTCTGAAATAACTGCAAGTTTGGGTAGACTAAAAAAGACAATTTATTCTAACCATCTTTGTCTTTTCTGGCTGCCTGCTTCATGTTTCATTAAAAATAGATTTTTGTCCTCTAATAAAGTTCTAACACTAGGCATTTGCTCAATTTGCCCTACCCCAAGTGCAGGCTATGCCCTTGCACTCTCTTTTTACATTGTTTCTGGTGGTTCATTTTAGCAGTGATCAGCTTCTCTGTAGCACTTCTTTAGCAATGGGTGTGCCAGCTCTTCATGTTTTTGTTTTGCCGTAAGAATCTCACTAGTGAAGTGGGTGCAGACTGGTTGGTACGGGGGGGGGGGCATTTGTGTATATCATAGCCTTGTACCCATCCACAAGTGTAGGATCTTCTGGGTAACTATACAGAATCCTGACTAAGTGGATAACTATAAGGTACATGAACAGGATCCTCATTGATGGATAGCAGTTATGTTTGATGTTTTGGGACCTGGTTTCACTGGTGAGGGAATGTTCTTGTAGGAAACATCATCTTATGCCAGTCCAGTGCAGGCCTTTTTCTGTAACTTTGCTGCCTTCAGCAAGCATGCCTGTAAGCATCAGTGCCCTCTCTCCAGACACCTAGCAATTACTCATCACAAGCTCAATCCCACACTCATCATTCATGCATGACTTTACCCATTATGATGCTGGAGTGGGAATTGGTGAGATGTGCTCACTCCATTTATTTGCTTTGGGAAAGGAACATGGAAGACCATCTTGGGGACACACAAGGACAAATAAGGACAATGAGAACTTTCCTTCCTGGGCCCTAGTTTGGATAAGTTGCCTGTTCATAATGTCTACTGTTGACTAGCATACCCTGTCTCTCCATAGAAATGTCCTGGTGAGGTAGTGGGGAAAATGTACACAGAACAGAGACAGATGGAGTGGTATACACACAAACTGGAGAGAACAATGAATGAAGACACAAGTACAAGGTGTGGACAGTCTTTGATGGGAAGGGTTAAACAGCAAATAAAGAATGATGCATAAGGACAGAGCACACTGTAAAGGTGATAGGGTTAGATTCCTGTAATGGCTGGCTGACAGTTCTGGCAAATAGGGTAACAAAGTAGGCATCATGCACTCAGTGACTAATGTTATTAGCTGGTTTCTCCTATAGACATCACTTGTGCCTCAAGGTGCACCATATTGCCGAGATGAGCATCCAGGTTCGAGCTCAGTTCAGCAGTGACTTCTCAGCTAATTGTAGGAAACCAGAAGATACCCTTCTGATCATCTTCCGCAGACAGGGTCTTCAGACCCTTCTTGACCCTCCTGAGAGAGAGGTGCAGAGAACACCCATGACCCTCCAGGTTACCATCAGCAAAGGGACAATCATCTCAATCCCAAGAGGCAGACCTGCAGGAGATGCAACACCACAGGCATTGGCTGGCTGAGACCAAGGTATGTGCTATCTCTTCTCCACCTCTCAAACAAGTCAATTCCTCGTTGGTCCGATCCGACCATAAGCTAATCACTCTTGATATCCACACCCCCCCCATTAAGGAAACCACAGTAAAAAATTTCTCCAAAGCCAACTTCATGCTTCTTAAGACATAAGTGGTGAACTTCATGACACCCATGCAGATGGACAATACAGTTACAACTGCTGAATCCTACACAAATGCACTCTATAAGCACTTACACAAGTGCATGGATTGTGCTATCCCAAACAGAACCAAGATGCTGTCCTTCAAAAAAAGGAAGCCAATCTGGTGGCCCACTGCCATAAACAAAACTGTACAACAGAAGGAAGAAACTGTTGGAAAAGGGAATAAAATCCCATGAGTGGAGGAGCTCCCTGGTCAGCCTCAGTAAGAAGCTGCGATCCTGTATAAGATCCTCCAAAGCTAGCTATGAAAACAAAATCGCCACTACTTCCAAGGACAACCGCAAAGCATTCTATAGCTATGTCAAGAATCTCTATGGCAACACCCAGATCTGCTCTGAGTTACAGCACAAAGGCAAGAAAATTACAGAACCAACTGATATTGCCAACATCCTGGCAGATGGGTTCAGTGCTAACTTTACCCCCCCCCCCCTCACCCTCAAAAGGGCCCATATCTATACAGGAAGAATGCAGAGTCCCTGTAATCACAACTACGCAGGTAAAAGCTGCACTCTAAAGCCAAAACACAACATCCATGGGACTAGACAACATCCCAGGCTGCGTTTTACACGAACTTCAGAATGAACTGGCTCCCCAATTAAGCACCATGTTCAATAATAGCTTTGCATCAGGCTTTGTGCCCACTGAATGGCGCACAGCAACAGTTATCCCACTCCACAAAGGGGGAGCCACCACTGACCCTGGAAACTATTGACCTATTAGCCTGACAAGACTGGTCTGCAAGGCCATGGAACGTATCATCATGTAACTCATAAACAAAGACATCGGTAACCTCCAAACTCTGGATCCCACCCAGTTCGGGTTTGTGAAAGACAGATCATGCCTCCTGAACCTGATTGACTTCTTTGAGGCAGCCACCAAAGCTGTAGATGAGGGTAAGGTGGTTCACACAGCCTATCTTGACCTCGCCAAGGCTTTTGACACCATCCCCCATTCTAGAATTATAGCTAAACTCACTAAACTAGGTATAAATCCCTTTGTCACAAGATGGGTTGCCAACTGGCTCACTGACAGAACCCACACTGTAAAAGTTGCAGACTCCAAATCTGACCTCAAAGCAGTGACAAGTGGAGTACCACAGGGTTCCATCATGGGACCTCTCCTGTTAGCCTGTACTTCAGAGAAGTAGATACCAAACACAGAAGGCCTCTGGCTAACGAAGTTCGCAGATGACTGCAAACTATGAGCCATCTTCAAGTCCCCAAATGATGTGGACATCCTACAAAAGGGCCTCGCTGAGACAGATGCCTGGTGTCAGAGCCATGGCCTCAAGCTCCATGCCAAAAAGTGCAGTGTCATCCCCTTTGGTCAAAACTCTGTATTCATGAACTTACCACATAGGCAGCAATCTACTTAACACCGAATGTATGCAAAGAGACCCTGGGACCCAGGTGGACAGTAGTCTTTCCTTTGATAGTCACATTGCCACAGTTGTCAGGAAGTCCTTCTACTTGGCACATCTCATCATAAAAGGGTTCTCATCCAGGAAAAAAGAGGTCATTGTTCCCCTCTACTCGACACTCATTAGACCCATTATATAGCGTGCAATGCCCCTTTTGGAATGTACCTCACAAGACATCTGCAGCAGCTGGAAAGGCCACAGAAGTACCTTACAAAGAGGATTACTGGCCTCAAACAAATGCCCTACACTGACTGCCTCAAAAAACTCCAGCTTTACTCCATAACATATCGCCTACTCCGAGGTGATCTCTGCCTAACATATAAAGCTATGTCAAACCCAGAGCTGTTGGACATGCTACACCTAAAGAAATCCCAGTTCCTCTGAGCTACACACTCTAGGGACCTAAACCTTGTCACCACAATAAACAGGACATGCTGGAGGGATAGATTCCTGTCCCAGAGACTTCCCATACTCTGGCACAGGCTATCCATCTATGTCAAGCAAAGTTCTTAATTGGCACTCTTCAAGAAAAATCTTGATGAGTGGATGGGAAATAGGAAATACACCCCGGGGATCACTTCTGTGTCTCTGCTCGACAGTGGCAGAGGAAAATAACTTTCTTGGGTGGCGTAAGCCAGGGAACCTTGTTGGCTAGGCTTACGTAGGCCCTTGGGGCGATAGCCTAGTACCCTACCTATGGTTCACACAGCCTATCTTGACCTGAGTTGTGGATTGGCACAGGATGTATACACATCCTGCTGCTTGGAGATGCACATCTGCCTTCTGTGGCACCCAACCATATTTAACTGGAACTCCCCCTTCAGCTGCAAAACAAAGCATATCCAGTTAGGCATACATTTACAGCATTGTGTTTAACAGCAAGCAGTGGTAGTTTTCAGAAATTAAATTATTGCTTTCTATCTCTGGCTTAAGTGTTTTGAACATCTGGTTTTTATTGTCTGTGCAGGTTGAGGTGGCTCCACCACAGGTCATTATAACAATGACTGCACTGCTCCCTAATATGTATGTCCCTAGTGGAATCACTCAGTACCTAGCCCAAATTGTACCAGATATCCTCCTTCTCCTTCATACTGCCATTATAATGACCCATTATGTGCTCTGCAAAGTTCTTGTGCAGGAAAGACGAGAAAATCCTTCTGTCCGTCGCGCACCATTCAGAAGTACTGCTGTAACTAATTACTGAGGCAGCAATGACCACTTGAAAAACCTATGTTGTAGACTTGTGTGCACAGAAGCATGTTTATGAATCACACGTCATACAAAGTAGCACTCCACCGCAGCATTACGTGTGACCATGATGTTCACGGCTAACACCAGCAGGCATAGGTAGTGCAGTGCATGCAGGCTGCCATTCACAGAGTAGCTCATAGCCATTATTGACATAATTACCACAGTAACTGCTTCCTTTTAGCCCAATATAAAGTGCCACTGCTATATTTTCAAAACTGCTTAGAATCTTATGACTGAGCTATAGAGGAATTTGAGTAAAAGCTGTGTACACGCAGAGCTTTACAGAGTTAAGAAATGAATCCTACCTGATAAAATACCTCAGTAATACTGTGTGGTTGATGTCAGGATGTTTGTAGTGTCTGTCTGTCTGTCTTTCTCACTAACATTGAGATGCTGTGGTCCGGCTGCAAGGGATGGGTGGATCCTGTTACAAAAGTAGAATACTGTGGAGGATGCATGTCATAATGGTTGTGGGGTTCAAGTTCCGTATTTAGAGGCATGGTGATGAGGGGGTAAGCTTGTGCATAGCAGTAACAGTAGCTGTTACCAGGTGCATTTAGTGGGTGATCCTAGTCATACTCATGTGCATTCCCCAATATAGCATAAAAATCCACTGACTGACTTGTTTTGCTCTCACATATGCATGTACTGGCATGGCATCCAAGGGAGGCCACACCTAGAAAAGTTCACTAACCAGGAGAATGAAAATATACTACAGGCTGTCTGCACAATGGAGTGTGCCTCCAGGGCAAAATTGCTGCAGACAAGCATTATTGGGACCAGAGTTTACAGGGCCAGTATGTTAAATGCTGTGGGAGGCTATAATATGCCTATAATTAGTGCAGTAGAGAATTACTGACGTAATTCTTAATGCAGTGAGAAAAGCATGGACATTGCAGCAAAGTGTGGACCACTATCACAGAAGCTTCTTGTAAGGGTCAAGCAATTTTTTGTCACTTGCTGGATGGAGGACTTGGATATAGGAAGAAGCCTGGCAGTAACCACATGTGTTTCTGCAGGGGAAGCACCAGGATAGTAATATCCTTTGCAGTTGACTACAGTGCACACCATTTCATGGTCAAAGTGAAGGATTTACCAAGGCCAACTTGCATACGTTTCTTTACAGCACCTCTGATCTGCATATTTAATATCCTTCACAAGGTACATATTCCAGTGTATTCTCTAGCACTGTTTTCATTTGTGCTATTATACACTCTGAAGGAGGGTGTTATGGAGGCGTGTGTGCGTTGGAATTGACGTGTTCATGCTTTTGCAGGATCCACTGGTGGAAGTGCCAACACAACAGCACAACATTGGGGTTAACATCACCACCAGAACGTAACGGACAGTCTGTGGAACTGTCTACAACATACCGTGGGGGGGGGTCGCTCAATCCTTTATATTACATAGTATCTCAGGAGCAGGACAGATATTCTGTACATGGGAGTCACACACAGCCTACATGCGTCATCAGACCACATGGTATCTGACGTGTATTGAAGTTATATATTCTCATGCTGGGGGGAGAGATAGTGGGATGTTGCAGCACTGTGAATCATTATGAACCAGTGGATGAGTAGGTCAGTGATCTGGGTAGAGATCATTGCCATGCACCACATTGTATTGATAGCGAGTTTACTGTGCAACATATAGGATCAGGTGAGCAAATGATGCTGCTGAGATTGATGGTGCCAAATAGTGCCTCTGCAAGCGTGTCTATGAGTTACATTGCAACCACCATCCAGTCTGCCTCTGGACGCCATTCAGTGCATGGCCATGGGAGGGTCCAGATGTGAGGTGGTCCAGCACTTACTTGACCATGTCAGACTACATTGATGATTGGTGAGATGGACCTTATTCCAGCAGGTGATGATATATCCCCTAGACATAATTATTGTCCAGATCAGGAATTGGGCTTCTGCTCAGGCTCAGCTCATGGAATGCCTTGTTGGGGAAACGTGTATGATCCTGCAGTTCTACTCTCTCCCTGCTAAAGACTACATTGAGCCCTCATACCACAAAAGCCCACAGTGGATACTGGCAGGGGTCAAGTCATAGTGACAGGGCCCCACACGAGAAGGATGTGATCTCTGACTACCGACAACCTCCCTGAATACCACACTCACCCCCGTGACCTTGCACCACATTAGTGTTGCAGTCACCTGCTGCTGACTCCCCAGCCTGTACAAGTGATGATGACTATAGGTTCATAGGTTCATACTAGGCTATCTGCCCAAGGGCATTTATAAGCCTAGCCCAGAGTTTTGTGGCTTTCGCCACCCCTTTAGTTTGGAGGATACTATGCCCATTATTTTGCTGTGCCTCTGTCAAGCAGTGACACTGAGATAATCCCTGGGGTATATCTGCGATCTCCCATCCATTGGTCAAGATTTCTCTTGAACAAAGCCAGCGAGGTGCTCTGCCTCACATGTACCGGGATTTTTTTCCACAGCATAGGGAGTCTCTGGGTGATGAATCTGTCCCTCCAGCACGTCCTATTAATAACCATGTCAAGGTTTAAGTCTCCCGCCCTTGTAGTTCTGAGGGATCTAGATTTTTTGAGGTGAAGCATGTTCATCAATTCTGGGTTGGACATGGCCTTGTATGTCAGGCACAGGTCACCTCTGAGCAGATGGTAAGCGACTGAATAGAGCTGGAGTTCCTTCAGTCGGGCAGCATAGGACATATTTTTGAGACCCTTTATCCTTTTGGTGAGGAACTTTTGGGGCCTTTCCTGTTGCTGCAGGTGTCGTGTCGGATACATTCCGAATGGGGCATTGTACTCAATCATTGGTCTGATGAGTGATGAGTACAGGGGGACGATGACCTCCCTTGATCTAGATGTGAATCCCTTCATGATCAGGTGGGCAATGTAGAAGGTCTTCCTAACTACTTTGGCAACGTGAGTGTCAAATGAAAGGTTACTGTCAACCTGGGTCCCCAGATCCCTGATAACCTCTTCTGTGCTTAGTGGGTTGCCGCCTATATGGTAGCTAGGGGTAACCTTGTTTTTCCCGAAGGGTACAACTATGCATTTTTTGGCGTTTAACTTTAGGCCATGGCTCTGGCACCAGTTATCCGTTTCTATAAGACCCTTCTGAAGGATATCTGTGTCAGATGTGTTCTCAACTATGGCGCCTAGTTTGCAGTCATCTGCAAATTTTGTCAGCCATAATCCTCCTGTGTTTGCTTGTACTTCTGAAAAGTAGATGCCGAACAGGAGTGGGCCCAGGACTGAGCCCTGTGGGACACCACTTGTGACAGGCTTTGAGTCTGACATGGCGCCAGCAACTCTGACCCTGTGGGTTCTGTCACTTAGCCAGTTTGCAACCCATCTTGTGACGTATGGGTTTACATTTAAGCTGATGAGTTTTTCAATGATACCTGAGTGGGGTATTGTGTCGAAAGCCTTTGCCAGGTCAAGGTAGGCTGTGTGGACTGCCTTTCCCTCATCAATGGCCTTGGTGACTGTTTTGAAAAAGTCAACCAAATTTAAAAGGCATCATCTGCCTTTGACAAAGCCAAACTGGGTTGGATCCAAAGTCTGCAAGTCCCCTATGTCTTTATTTATGAGTTCCATTATGATCCTCTCCATAGCTTTGCAGATCAGGCTTGTCAAGCTGATGGGACGGTAATTTCCAGGGTCGGTGGAGGCACCGCCTTTGTGAAGTGGGACCACAGTTGCTGTACGCCATTCCTTGGGCACGTATCCTGAGGTGAGGGCTAAGATTAAACAGCTGCCCTAACTGCGGGTTTAATTCCTCATTGAGTTCGTGGAGCACACAACCGGGGACACCATCTGGTCCCATGGATGCTGTGTTTTTTGCCTTGGAGAGAGCAGTTCTCACCTGAGCGTTAGAGATGTTTGGGGGGGCTACAATCCTCTGGTATAGATATCTCACCTTTTGGGGGGGGAAAGTTTGCACTGAACCTGTCAGCCAGTATGTTGGCAATGTCTGTAGGTTCAGTCATTTTTACATCATTTTGAACTAATTCTGAGCATATCTGGGAGTTTCCTCCCAGGTTTCTAACATAGCTAAAGAAGGCCTTATGATTGTCTTTTGAGTCCTTAGCGACTTTTCTCTCAAAATTTGCCTTGGATGATTTTATGAGAGATCTTAGTTTTTTACTTATAATGATCAAAGGTGTCTTCCCTTTTAAGGATTTTGCTCTATCTTGTAGTAGCTTCCTCCTTTTGTTGTATAGCTTGTTTATGGCTGGGGTCCACCAGACTGGACGCTTGCCTTTGGTACAAAGAGTCTTTGTTTTGTTTGGGATTGCCTGATCCATGCAGTCCTGTAGGTGCTGGTAGAAGGCATTTGTAAGTGAATCAGTGGCTTGAGTAATGGTTTCCAGACTCGGGGCCTTAAAAGAGACCACACCAGTCTTTAGAAGTGTGAAGTCGGCTTTTGAGAAGTTCTTCACTGTGGTCTTTTTTTATCTCGGGTGGGGGCGGGATGTGGAGTTCCAGTGAGATTAGTTTATGGTCTGATCTCACCAGTGAGGTATACTTCCGGTGTTGAACATTGTGACCCCATGTTCGTGATGATGAGATCTAGTATGTTTTCTCCTCTTGTGGGGATGGTGACTAGTTGTTCCATGGCATTTGAGTTTATGAACTCTAGGAACCTTTGGGCTAGAGTGTTGGGGCTTAAGTAGTGATCCTAGTTTATATTCGGGTAGTTGAAGTCACCTAGTATGATGGTGTTTGGAGATACATTTATCCCCTCCAGTGTTTTCAGGAAAGCTATGTGAGGTTCCTGAGATTGAGAGGGTGGCCTGTAACATGCTACAAATTGCAGAGCAGTCTTGCCTATGGTTAATTGCACCTGGATGGTCTCCGATGCATCGTGCGTTGCCACCAACCTTGCGGTGTGGGTGTCCTTGATGAATATAGACACCCCCCTCCTTTCTTGGTGTTGTCCGGATTTTGGGTCCGGAACGCATGATATGAGGTAAAACCTTTTAGTGCCGGGGTGCTCTCGGGAGCCTTGAACCAGGTTTCAGTCACAGCACAGACATCGATGTTCTCCATACTGAGAAGGGCCTCGAGTGCGTGCATCTTGAGGTTGATGAGCAGCATTACCCTTAGTTTTTTTCCTTTTTTATGTTCTAGGGTGGTAGGTTTAGAATTTGAGCCTTGCCTAAAAAAGGCACTATGGGGGTGGCAAGAGCCTTTGCCAATATCCGGAAGCCCAGGGGTGACAGGTGCAAGCCGTCCCTTGCGAAGCAGCGTGGCTTGTCCAGCATGTCATCCCAGGCAGACAGACATCGGATCCCCTTTGAATGACACCAGAGTTTAAGCCAATTATTAAAGCTGATCATCTTGTCTCTGTATTGTGGCATCATTCTTGGTGAAGGTAGGATACTGCTCAAGGTCAGGGTCATACCTGCCTATGCTACATAATCAGAGAGCTCCTCTATGTCTCTTTTCATGTAGTCCAGGGAGGTACGTCTCAGGTCGTTCACACCAGCGTGGACAATGACAGAGTCGTACTTGTACCTGCTGTTGAGAGACCTGAGTGCTTGCGTTATGTGGCGGATTCTAGCGCCCGACAGGCAGCTTACTGTGACCTTCTCCTTACTCAATCTGGTGAGCGGGACGTCAGTGTGTCTGACTATGGAGTCACCAATGACGAGTGTGTCTGGCATTGTGTTTGGCCTTAAGGGCTGTGACTGTTTGGCACACTGACTATGTGGTCTATGTGTTGCATGTGTTGTGTCCTGAGGTGGCAGTTTGGGTGTCTGCTTTGGTGGCCTCTGCTGTTTTGGTAGATTTTTGATCAGAGCCTCTGAGTATGTCTTTGTGTATTTATGTGTATGATTTGAAGTTGTGATAGGTGAGACTGGGTTTGTGGTGTGTGTGGTTACCTTCTCCTCCTGTCTGGTCTTGCCAGTCCTATGTTGAGAGAGCTCAGCCTCCAGTTTGGCTATATAGTTTCATCTCTCGCATGTATTTGTGTTTTGTGGGAGAAGGAGAGGGTTGTGCGTGTACATGAGACAATTGTAACATTGCCTCAATATTCCCAAATTCACCAGCTGAGCAGGAGAGGACACTAGCAACTGATCCCTCGACATGCTAGAAGGAATAGACAAGGACTTTAAAAAGACTCCGGGGGATGTAGGTGATCAAAAAGGGGTTTTTAGTTGGTGGGGTACTATGTATAATAGAAGTGCTATATTAAAGTAAAAAAATACTTTAGGAGCAAGTGCTGGGCTTTACAGATAGAGAATAGTCTACTTAAGAATCAAGTAAAGCTGAACTTTTTAGATATAGAATACGCTGGTTTGATCAGCAGTACAGTTCAGGGAAGGCTGTTTTAAGGGAAAATTTGAAGTGGACTTTAGGTAGCCCGAATAGTTTAACCTTGATTAACCGCTGCTGCTCTTGTGTGCTCCTGTGGCAACTCCGCGCTAAAGCGTGCTTTATAGCAGGGGGCTGGAAAAGACAGGAAATGACCCAAAATGGCCAATAAACTACAAGTTACTGCCTTAAACCACTCCTCTGAGGACAAACAGGCAGCTCAGTACTCCCCACTCTCACTGGTGAGTAAAGAAACTTCCCCTTGACCAAACAAGGAAAATGGAGAAACACAGGAACCAAGACAAAGCCCAGGGATCAGCAAAATCTGATCACTGGAACAAACTATTAGGAAAGTATGGAAAACAAGAGTATTTTTTGTTTTTTCAAGTTTTTTTTCAGATAGGCAGAAAATACAATAAATGCTGTGTTTTTCGACTAATTGCTATCAAAAGCTAGTACACTTGAGTGTATTAGCCTGCTTAACTTTTAAGCAAAACTTAAACAAAGTGCAACAAACAATTCAAGCTATTAAAAACCGGTAATAACTGAATAAAACAGGCAGAAATAGTCGTCGAAAGGCTTAAAAAGTCGAAAATGCAGAAAAAAATACTTAGAATCTGGAACATTTGCCTTTTCTGGTCTCTGCTGCTCTAGGAACTCTGCTGGATACCACGAGGAGCTGTGCTGAGTTCTCTATAGCCAGAAAAGCCCGCCAAAGCGTGCTTTATAGCAGGGGGCTGGAAAAGACAGGAAATGACCCAAAATGGCCAATAAACTACAAGTTACTGCCTTAAACCACTCCTCTGAGGACAAACAGGCAGCTCAGTACTCCCCAACTCTACCAACCTCAAAACCTAATTGGGTAAGATCATGTGTGATGCAAAGTGGTCAGGCCATGATCTGCCCTGCATAGCTTGGTTAGGTCACTATATACATCTTACTTTATGTTGTCTGTGATGGCCCATATTAGTGGACCCAATCCTGCCACTTTGCCAGTTTTGCTAAGTGTTTCATCCCCCCTCTGTATTTTTTCTGCTGCATGTTACCTCCTGACTCTCCAGTCTGCACCATTGCTGCTGCTGCTGCTGTGACATGTATAGTAGGTCCGGCTGTGATATTCATCTGCCACTGCACGTGATTGCACAACACCATGTTGTGGAGCAGTGTGACATACATAGTAAATATCTTGCTGCATATTTCTGAGCTATATTGAAGTACCTGTCCTGAGGAGTCTAGATATCAGAAACATTCTTTAAGTAGTTCAAAATATCTGCTTCACTGTGTTTCAAGTTTCCACATGGGCTGTGTTGTAGGCTGTTTCCTGCATGGTTTGAGGGATTTATATTGGGGTCATCAACCATCACTTTAGGATATATCCAGTGTCACCTGCAACACACAACAAGCAATATGTCTTGTATGTGGCCTGCTCCTAGCATGCTTGGTACCTGTGTGTATAACCCTATCTGGCATTTATGTGCACCTACCAACCGACCAGGTGACTTTGTGGAAAGTCTTTTCACTGCAAGCATTGGCATAGGTTGGACATGTTCCAGATGTGTACATTTTCTGAACTGTTATGTTATCAATAGACTCACTGTAAGTAATGCCTGGGTTTTACAGACTACCTGGCAGTGGAGGGAGTGGAAGCCCACTTGTTAATTTCTCACAGGCTCTCTGGACCCACTGGGGCCTTGATAGCAGCATGGTACAGTCCGTTTCCTAGGACCTTAGGGGTGTGGGCTCGCTCATAGAAGGCCTGCTCAGGAACCAAATGTGCTTCTCCACTTGCCATAGCATGTAAATGCAGAAAGGTCTGTGTAGCTAAAATGGTTAATGCTGTACCTAACTTGAGTAAGTAATGTACACCAGTTCCCTTTCAGCATGCCTGTCCATTCAGAAACTGTCCGCAATCTCTTGGTTTGTCAGATGATGGTATGTCGGGCAGTGTAATGATGGTATGTCAGGCAGTGTATGTCTTTGATATACAACACTGAAAACACTGTTTCCAATGTCAGCCCTGCCAGTTGCTACTACTGCTGCTGTTGTTTCTATCATGCTTCCTGTCATGTACACCACAAATCAGTGTGTTCAAAATGGGTATGAGCCACCTTACAGCACCGTTTTATACATTTCTGAATCAGTCTACCATTTTGGCTTCTCCATTTGCATGTTCCATGTGGATCGTTTTCACAGAGCTCTTATTTGTATGTCTTTATGTACTCAGCTTGCACTGCATACTGTGCTGTTTCAACTATTGCAGTGACGTCCCCATGGCCATTACCCATCCTAATGTGCAGTCCATAATGCGCTAACCATCCATGAATGTAGGTAGCAATATGTGGTATAAAAGGGTATCATGTGCAAAACAAACTGTTGATGGGTAATGATTTTACACTAGAAAAGGCAAAAGAAATTTGCAGAGCAAGTTTATTGACCAGCATACACATTGAATTGTCTGAAGAGATTGATGTATGCAACACAAATTAAAACAAAGTGCTGAAATTAATTTAAAAGAAAAAGAGCACTGTGTTAAGAAAGAAAAGTAATGTGGGTTGAACAACGTAGTAAAGTGGTAAGTCATAGACAAAACAATGAAGTGATAAGATCATGCCATGATGACACTGTTAAAGGTATAAGATAACAACTAGAGTACCTCATGGCATATATGAGGTGTGGATGCACTAACAAAAATAGAACTTGTCCAGTTTACCAGGGTTCTTGCAGAAACTGTAGAAATATTAGTCATTTTTCTAAAATGTGTACTTTCAGCTGAAAAGTGCTTCAGCACAGAGATTTGCAGGTGGCTGATAAAAGTACTGAAACAACTTGTAAAAACATTACAAGCGGTGAATCTGGTAAAAAAAACTGACACATCGACACAGTTAATATATGCAGAGTAAGGAGAGAGTTTCCTCAAAACCTTGAAAAATGCATGAATATTGCAAGAAAAAAAGAGTTGGTTAATGGCAACACTATTGAATTTAAACTAGCTGCACATGCCTAATGTAGTGTTTTGAATGAATGTTAAGGATTTATGAGTGAAGGGCAAGTTGTACAGTTCAATATTTAGTTTTTGTATTCAGGCTTATAGAAGTGAAAACGTGGAATGACTAGAAACAGTACCAGACAGAGCAAGCAAAACAATTTGTTATAAAAATACATGCCACAAGGCAGAGATTTGAATAGGAGCTCAGACACATGGCAGAAGTAGGGCATCATTACCAGGCAAAATGAGCCAGCAGAGTGAATCGTGCAGCACGGTGACAGAATTTAAACCATATAAAATTGTTACATGCATTGACCTCGTCCCCAGCAAAACATAAAGTTGTTAAGAGGGAACATTGGCCTGTTAAGACCATTGAAGTTGTAATTGATACAAAAGTCAAATATTAGTGAGGAGTCTTTTTTCCATTTCATTTTGTTGCATTATGCTGTTATGTAAAGTAGACATTCTGCTTCTATATTCTAACTTTTTACATTAGTTGCATCAAGTGAACTATGCATTAAGTTTAATAGATTTCTCTTTCTGTTTACAGTATGGTGAGCATTTGTTCACTTCCTAATTGTATTATCTCACTCTGCCTTCTGATGCAGTTTTGTGGACAAACAGTCGTGGGTGGGTGTTTCTGTAGTTTGCAGAAAATTGACTGATGCTACATTATGAATGGTTACTTTGTGTTAGTCAGACCTGAATAACTAAGTTTGGTTAAAGTCGATAAGGTAGAAAAAGCAAGAATGAAATTGAGTAAGGTTGTTTGCTAGTAAAACATGTAGTGCTTGGTATACAATGTAATAACACAGATGTAGCACTGTAATAGTTTTGAGATAACTTGTAGAAAGAAATACGTTTTGTAATCTGCTACAGACTGCAAACTGCTCACATTTGCATTATTAGAAGGCCTGCTGAGATGCTTCAAGAAACGAGAAGTAATTGAACAGTAGCTCTGCATCTACTAAATACCATCACAAGGTTATTATACTTAACATAGCTCTACTGAAATAACTAAAATAAAGCTACTTTTTATATCAGAGTGCTTTCTTTACAGAAGGTCATAGTTATAGTTAAAAGCAGTACAAAGAAAATCCCTTGCTCATGCTCTTTAAAAGTTCCTCAGATTATGTCAATTCTTGAAGATATTTCGCATCTCATCTGCACCAGTGCTCTTCCAATGAGCCCCTGCATGTGTTGTGGAGAGCTTGGATGGAGTACTGAATATTTCCAAAGACATAGTAGCATGGAGTAAAAACATGATCATAGCATGACTTCAGGTTGCAAAGTTGTTGGAAACTGCAATGTGATAATGTGAAGGTGAATCCAGAGAAGCGACATATAGTTGTGAACTGTTTAAAATGCATAGAACATATGCTTATGAGGCATTGATTACCACCTGATCCTGAAAAGGTTAGGCCTGTGATGCAGATGGAACAAGATTGCTTTGTAAAGATGCTTGGAAATGCAGTTTCTTGGAAAGTTAATACCCAAGCTATTTGTGAAAATTGCTTGAGAAAATGTACATGGTTTGGGGAAAACTAACAAGAAAGCAGCTTTGATCTATTAAAGTAACTGATCATAGAATTCCCCCATCTTAAGATATTATGTCATCAACAAGCCAGTAGTCCTGTTGGTGGATGCCAGTCTTGCATATAAATGGTATTAATGGTTTCCTGTCAGTAACTAGACACATAGATGGTCAAATCCACCTGTGATTCCTACCTTTCAAACATCAGAATGTCAAAATCCAACATTACTGACTGTCCAAACTTGGCCCCCTTCTGGATCCCTGGTAACTCTTGTTCCTGGTTCATAGTGGTAAGGAGTTTCAAGGTTTGGTATTTGTTTCGGGTATGCTGATATTCAGTGTTCCGAATTTTCAGAATGGTTTCAGTCATTGGTAGACTTGACTGTGTAAGTGTTTGGTTACTGATAGGAAACCAACCAGTATTAGTATGTGGAAGGATGCCCCACAGCAAATGGATCTAAAGCACTGTTTTTAGCAGCCATAATATGCACAAACAGAAGCACTGTTGGTCCTTTGTGTATGGTTGTATATGGTCTTATGAATATACACATATACATATATATGCATAATGTAATGTTGAATCAGTTCATACGCCACTTCAGAGCATCCTTTTTAGTCTCACTGATGCCTGATATGCCAGAGATTAGTACTGAGTCAGAAACTTGATATTACTGTAATGCATAAACCTGGAGAGCAGGTACATGCCAGTGCTTTGATACTTGAAGAAATCCAGTGAAGACTTGTTACATAATGATGAATTGATGACAGTAGTCTTATATTTCCCAGTATCAGAAGAGAGATAGATTTCAAAAGACACACTGGGACTGCAATGCAACAACTAAGAAGTAACATCCTAAAAGGATGACCTACTGGAACTTCCTAGATGGCTGCATACTGATCAACAGGTTGATTAAAACTCTCCCAGTAAGAAATTTGAAATGGGTTGGAGGGGAGCAAATAAACTGTACACAACTAGGTATAGTTCAGTCACTGGCTAGTAATTATATTGCCTGTTTTGTAGCAATGAAAAAGGTTAGAAAAAGTAAAAGAAAAAAAAAACTCTTGTTGCATAGAATCTTGCAGCTGTTCAGCAAGAAGTAGTTCACACTTCAGCTGTGATGCAGGAGATTGCTTCCAGTAATTTAGAGGAATAGATAAATCAAATGCACTCAACAATGTTTAAAATAAGTGAAACACTGAAAGTCTACATAAAGCCAAAATAACAAAATACTAAAAAAATAGAAAAGCTTTAACTGGGTATTCAGATGAATTGTTAAAACTGCAAAAAAAAAAAATCAGAGGCTGAAGTGGAAAAAAATGGCTGAGCATGAGGGCTGTCAAGATGTTCCAGAAAAATAATAGAGTTAGAAGGTCAAGCATCCTGAGATTATTTACTGTACTGGAGAAATTGGAAGGAACATATTACATTAATAAGGAACTGGATTGGTGTTTCACAACAGGATTTGTTAATTGAGAGGACACTGTGTGTATGCTCCAAATCTGGTCATGAGAAAGCAGCCAAAGACCTATGAAAGTAGATGCAGTCATACCAGCAGAAAGTGTTTCTCCTGACCAAATGTGGCAGAAGGGAAAAGTAATAACTGGCGACTGCAGACTAGCTGTGGAAATTTTTTATTCACTGTGCATCATACAAAGAGAAGCTGGTTTTTCAAGATAAGATGTAGGTGTGAGATTTTAAAGTGCTGTGTCCAGATTTTTTTCTGGAAGATGAGAAAATTTTGGATACAAAACAGCCTAAGGCAGTAATTTAAAAAAAAAAAAGAAAAATGAACAATCCCCTTCTTCTTGTTGACTAAACTACTTTTCTTTTCTAACAATAACAAAGCCAATACAGAGGTTTTGCTAGTGAAACCGTTTTATATCCCCAAAGACAAGTCCTTGAAAAACCACAGGAGATGACTGGAGGATTCAGGAAGATGACCAGCAAAATTGTGAAATTGGTGAATAATTGGGAGATTTATAAGTAATCTGTGCCATTAGATAATAAGAATAGATATTTGAAATGTGGCTTTTGAAGAGCTGGCTGAGAGACTGGAATTTTGTTGACCATGCTAAACTGGAGGGTGAACTGTAAAGCATATACCCTTTTTTGTTATTTAATGTGTCGAAGGACACTGAAGATGTAACAAAGTAAAACCATATTTGTTCTAATTGTATAAAAATAATGATGTGATGTTAATTGTATGTTGTGAAGCAGTTTTGTACAGTGAGCAGTCAGATTTCAAATGTGAGCTGAGGGAGTCTTATCAGTGATGATGTATATGTTCAAGATATTAAAGCAGGAAAGCAGGTTTTTTAGTTGTAAGGTTTAAAGGTGTTTAGGTACACTATAACAAGGCAGGAAAGGCTGGATAGAAGCAAGTTAAAAGAAAAATGATTGTGGACTGCTGGAGTGGGGGATGTAAAAGTGCACTGGTAATTTGTTATGTATAAATAAGATAATTTTCCCGTTTATACTGAGGTGAATGTCTAGATGAATGCTCTTGGTTTAAACCTTTTTTTAAACACCTAGGTTTGTATAAATTAGATAAAATGATGAAAGGTATGGAAAACAATACCTGTATTTGTGAAGTCATTAGCTATTTTTCCATTAGCAAAGGCTTTCACTGGGAGACGAGAAGTAAACGGGTGGAAGCAATCGTGAGAGGATGAGACAGCTGAACAGCATGTTTTGGGTGAAATTTACAAATATTTTTATGCATCTGCAAAGTCAGCGGCAGTTTTTTTTTCATTAACCTCTTCGAGACAAAGTCACCAGGTGTAAGCAGTTAGCCATGAGAGGACTGAACCCTGTCTTCTGAGTGAATTGTACAAGATACAGTATAATTAACATTTAAAGGTACATTGGCTGAAGCAGTTCACTGAAAAATAAATGAAGTTTGAAACTGTGGGAAGTGATAATTTATACAAATAGTTGCTTATCCAGCAGCTTTAGTACTTTAAATTGTACAGTGTTCTATTAAATGTATTTAAAGCCAGTGCACTTTTTCCTTGGAGATAAAATTTAATATTTACTGCAAGCATGCAATTTTTTACATGGGAGGGATAAAGAGATAAAGAACAGGTAGCAATTGATTAGCTTAAGTGAGAACATAAACTGTAACATGCAGTTTTAGCATAGGTAACCTTAATTTTACATTAGGTAGTACTTGTGGCTGCATTTGTCAATTTGTGGTAACTGCTACTATTTGGAAGGGTAAACTTCAATTGTTAAAATTGTACATACATATATGGGTTTACTTCAGTTGAACTAAATCTCATTTGACTGACACCCAATAAACAAACATTTCATTTGACCTAAAACTCATTTGACTGACTTACAATACAGAATTTCAACATACTAAATCTTAAACCATAGACGAGCACTCTTAGAACACTAATAACTAACACTTTCCAGAACTTAAAAACTACTTACTAACCCTCCTTAACAGAAATGGGACAATGTACAACCAAACTCGGTGGGGGGCTGTGCCCCCACACCCTCCTAATTAAATATACTAACTCCAGGATTGCACTACAGTAGGAAAAAGGGCCTGTAGCTTTAACTTGCCTTACAGTACTCCACACG